>NC_057006.1:1366245-1455899 GCF_000002595.2 Chlamydomonas reinhardtii | reverse complement strand
CACTCCGCCACTTCCACCTCCACCACCATTCCACTCCACCTCCACTCCACTCTCCACCACCACCATCACTCCCGCCACCACCTGACCAGGAACACCACGAAGCTGGCGCTGAGCACCGCACTGGCCAGCACCAGGCACAGCACCAGCATCAGGCTGGCGGCGTCGCGCTGGACCTGGAGGGGGGCAAGGATGTTTGGAAAAGGGGCAGGAGGGGTTGTAAAATCCAAGCCCAAACAAACCAAACGAGGGGACAGGGGTGGGAGGTGGGAGGAGTGGGAGTGGGAGTGGGAGGGAGGTCGGGGTGGGCGTGAGGGGTGGGAGCAACGCGGCGGCCCAGGATGCTTGGACCGAGGCAGTGGCGACGGCTTTCACCAGTAGGCACCAGTAATGTTTCCGAAATACAGGGCCCTACTCCCCCGACTGCATCCGTGCCGTGCCGGCCCCTCCCCCCACCCCCTCCTTAACGAGAGACCGGCCCCGCACCTGCACCACCGGCTCAGTGGGCAGTGTGGGCAGCGGCCAGTTGACCGCCTGGAACACGCCACCACCACCACCACCACCCCCGCCGGCCGCAGCCGCGGCTGCCTGTGCGGCTACCCGTGCGCCTGCCTGTGCGGCTGCCTGGCCCGTGGTGTCTGCGTCTGCGGCTGCTGCTGTGAGTCCTGTGCTGATGTAGGCGAGGGCCGCCTCCATGGCGCCACTGAGGGCGGCAGGCAGCGCCGACACAGCACTCTGTGCAGCCAGGGGGTGGGGGGAGAGGAGGTGAGGGCGCAGAGGTCGGGGAACATTCTTCCTACCCAAGGACGCGAGGGAGCGAGTTTGCTCATTGCAAATGCAGACACATTGTTCTTACCCAAGGACGCGAGGGAGGGTAGTCATGCGTTTGTGGGCCCGACAGCCACCCAACACCCACACACAGAGCATCCACACCCACACACCCACACACCTGGTTGGTCATCAGCACGAACGACAGCGCCGCCGCCGCGTCACCACCTCCCCCACCCCCACCTCCTCCCCCAGGGCCGTACGGTCCCGAGGCGGCGGCCACGGCGGCGGGCGGCGGCAGCTGGGTCACGTGGAGGGCGTCGTACAGCGGCGGCGCCACGACACGGCTACTGCCGCCACTGCCGCTGCTGCTGCCGCTGCTACTGCCGCCAGAGTACCAGTGGGACAGGAGGTAGTCCTCCAGGGTGGTGTTGCGGAGCTTGACGTCGCCTGTGTGGGGTGGGTGGGGTGTATTCAGTTGCAGCATTGAATCCCGAGCGGCAAGATATATAGGTGGGGGCGCATGTCGACACGCCCACCAGACGACAACGGGTGCTGAAACCGCATTGTTGTCCACCCACCCGCATCCACACCCACGCCCACACCCACACCCACACCCACACCCACACCCACACCCACACCCACACCCACGCACCCAACCACGCACCCAACCACGCACCTGCAAACAGGGCGGTGGCGCCGCTGTCCACCGCCCCGCCCGCCCCCGCCCCGCCCGCCACCGCCGGATGCCCCGCCAGGAACGCCCACAGGCACGACCCGGGAGCCGCCGGCCCGCCTCCTCCTCCTCCTCCTCCTCCTCCTCCTCCTCCTCCTCCTCCTCCTCCCCCCACACAGCCGTCTGAGGCGTTGCGGGCGGCCGGCGCCGCCGACAACGCCATCGGGCGGCCGAACAGGGCGGTGGGGCGGGACAGCTCCAGGGCGGGCTCGCTGGGCTCACGCACCTGCGGGGCGGTGAAGCAGGAGTGGGGGCAGTGGGGGGTTTATACATTTGCAACTGCAGTAGTGTAGGGAAGGCTCACTTGCAAGGGCGGGTGAGCGCGCACGTGTTACACCGTACACACGCACACACACAGTCCGATACACCCATACGCACACACACACACACACACACACACACGCACACACAAGACAAACACCAGCCGCCCCCCCCCACCACCTGCAGGCTGCTGATCCACAGCGCCACGCCCACCAGCGCCAGCGGCACCGCCAGCTGCGTCAGCACCGCCAGCCGGTCGCGCGCCGCACACAGCGCCCGCTTCGTCAGCAGCGCGCGCAGCTGCTGAAGGTACAGCGCCAGAGCGGTGGGAGAGGCGGAGGAGGAGGCGGAGGAGGCGGTGGTGGTGGTGGGGGAGGAGGCGGGGGCGGTGGCGGGGCCGTTGGCGGCTGCGGTGGGAGGGGAGGTGGCTTGTGGTGGTGTGGGTGCGGGTGGGAGGGTGGAGGCCTGGGCCAGCTCCGCCACGCCGCCGGGCGGCGGCTGGCGCGGCGGCGGCGGGGTGGGTGGCTGGGTGGGCTGTTGTGGCGGCTGCGGCTGGGACTGCTCGGCGGCGGCGGTGATGGCCAGGAACACCTCCTGCGTGTGAGCGAGGGAGGAAGGGAGGAGGAGGGGCGAGGGACCCGAACCCGAGCGCTGACGTACCGTAAAATGGACATACGAGATTGGATAAAGTGTTGTCAAGCCGCGGACAACCCTTGAGGCTCTCGAGAGTCACCTTACCACCCTACCAACCACCTCCCACACACCCACTCCCACGCCCACTTCCCTACCTCCAGAGTGGTCAGCGACAGGCCGTAGCTGGCCACGCCCGCCGCCCGCCCGCCCTCGCCGTCCAGCTCCCGCAGCAGCGGCGGGAAGGCCGCCGCCGCCTCGCGCGGCAGCCGCAACACCACCTCGGCGCCGGCGGCACCCAGCAGCTGCGCGGCGGGGCCCACGTGGCGGCGGGCCATCTGGAGGGCGGGGGTGGGGGATTACACGCATTAAGTTTACGAAGTGAAGTCGTAGCCAGGTACAAGGGGGGCGGGGGCCGGTGGGGGTGGCGGTGGCGGTGCAGGGAGGGGGGGGGTTACATGCATGATAAACAATGACGAGGAGATGACATATCGTTTTGGGAGGCGGGTAGCGGGTCATGTGAAGAACGGGGAGCGCAAATTAAATGAAGGAAGGGGGTGCATTCATCACTACCGTAGATACAAGACGTGGGAGGCCGTGGGAGTCGTGCGTCGGAGTCTTGGAGGGGCAAAAAGTGGGTGCGGCTGCGGGTTCTGGGGGCAGGCTGGATTGTGGTCGGGACGTGGGGTTGGATTGGCTGGCGTTTGTGTGTTGTGGGTGGGACCAGAAGCGGGGTGGAAGGAGTTGAGGTGGGGTGTAAACGTGTGGCCGCGCTCAACCAACACGCCCCGTCGTCACTTGCACGCCCGCATGACCATGCGAACGGCGATTCGGAGGAGCAAACCCAGAGTGCATTCGGGGGAAGAGTGGGACGATACGGCAGCTTTGCCAGGTCACTTGCCGCTAAATGCATGGAGAGGTTCTAAGAATTCTGGGGGTTTACAAACACGGGTGTCACGGCTCCCCGCACCCACCTGCAGCAGCGCCTCCCCCAGCGCCCGCGACTGCTGCTCCACCGCCGCCGCCTCCCGTACCGCAGCCGAGCCGCCTCCGCCGCCTCCATACGCCCCCGTGCCTGCCTCCGCCGCCCCCGACGCCTCTGCCGCCGCCGCCTGTGCCGCCGCGGCGCCTTGCTGCTGGTGCTGCTGGCGGCGCAGCGCCTCCTCCTGGAGCACCACCGTCAGGTTGTAGCCCACGCCGTAGGCGGCCTGTTGCAGTACATTGTACAGGGCATACACGGCACATGGCATGTGTGTGTGTGTGTGTGTGTGACACGCATGTACGGCATGTGTTTGCACGTGCGTGGCGGCTTGAGGTTATTCAGCCGCAACGCGCGGCGCGCTTGTGACTGACACACCCAGGTCACATGCGTGTGTACACACGTGTACACGCACACGCGCACACGTGCACACACACACACACACACACACACACACACACACACACACACACGCAGGTACACGCACAAACTCTTGCCTTGAGCTCCATGCCTGTGCCCTCCGCCGCCACCCGGCCCCGCGCCAGGATCACCACACGGTCCCCGAGCAGGTCGGCCTCCTGCGCGGCCCGGCAGGCAGGCAGGCACGCAGGCAGGCCGCAAGCGATATAAGCGTGTGACATGCGAGGGAGAATATCAAGTACGGCACGTAGACAAGTAATCGCTGAACCCCGCAAAGCGATCGAGGTCAAGCCCCCAAACCCGCACCACCACAACACGTTGACACGCCCCCGCCCCCGCCCCCGTCCCGCCCCCCTGCTTCTGCCTCCCCTCCCCAACGCGTTCGTTTCTTAAGCATCATGATAGTAAGCCCTCCCCCTCTCTACCCGCCGCCCCCTCTGCGCGCACCTCCATGCTGTGTGTGGTGAGCACGATGGCCGCCGCCGCGCGGTGCCGCCGGATGACCTCCCAGGTGAAGCGGCGGCTGTAGGGGTCCATGCCGCTAGTGGGCTCGTCCTGGGGGGTTGCATGCATTAAGTTTACGAAGTGAAGTCGTAGCCCGGTACACAGGGGGGGGGTGCGGGTTACATTCATGAGGAGGAGGGGTAGCCGTTAAGGGGTTGTATAGCCAGGCAGTGGCACAGCAGGCCCGTCGCTACCTGAGCCTGTCCTGCATGTTTCCAGCCCTCCCCCAACCCCCTCCACGACGCCTCTGCCCCCTTCTACAAGGTGCATCGCTTGCACGTGTCGCCCCTGCCTGTGCTCCAGTAGTTTGGCTTGGTTGGTTTATTTTGGGCTGGTATTTACAACCTTCCCCCCTTTAATCATAACCCCTCCTTGCTCTCCCCTCCCCTCCCCTCCCCTCCCCTCCCCTCCCCCTCCCCTATCCCTCCCCTACCCCCCTCACCAGGAACACCACCGCCGGGCTGCCCATGAAGGCGATGGCCACACTCAGCTTGCGCCGCTGGCCGCCGCTCAGCTCGCCCGCCGCGGCGGACAGCTTGGGCTCCAGGCCCACACCCGCGGCGGCCTCGCGCGCGATCTGTTTGCAAACACATGACACACACATGACGGATAAATACACGCACACACACACACATGACGGACACACCCACGACAGACCGGGCAAGAAAGACAGACAGACAGGCAGGCAGGCAGGCCGGAAGGCAGGCAGGCAGTGCAAACAGGCAGGCAGAGAGAGAGGGAGGGCAGAGGGCTTGAGGCAGCGAGGCAGCAAGGCGGCAGCGGGGCGAGACCGGGCGTGAGGGTGCAGCCCAGCCCACTGCTGCCAGGTCGAATGGGGTGCCCGGCAGGAGAACTCCAGGACTGCCTTGCCACTGGATGTCCTTGCCTCCTGCCTTTGCGCCTCTCCCTCACCCAGCGCGCCTTTCTCCACTCAACCCGTCTCCTCTTCCCCAACGCCTGCCTGCCGCTCGCCAACTCCCCCCCTCCCCCCTTTCACCCGTCCCTCCCCTCCCCTTCTCACCCTGCCCAGCGCCTTCGCCGGCTGCCCCTTGATGGCGCCGTACAGCCGCAGGTGCTCCTCCACCGTCAGGTCGGGCCTGGCGGGGGGGAGGGGGCGTTAAATTCATCATTAACTGAAAAGAAGCGATATGGGGGGAGCTGGGAGGGGGCATGTGGCGGGGATACGTGCGCGCACACACGCACACCTGTTTCGTTTTCTCTGATCACACGCGCGCGCACGTGCACAGCACACGCATACCCACGCACGCACCAGAGGATGTCGAACTGGGGACACACGCCCAACGAGGACCGGACCTGGGGATAGGGGCGGGCAGGGGCGGTGTGGGGGTTCGCATCAGTGAACCAGTGAGTATATAACCTACACACACACACACACACACACACGCGCGTACTGTTTTCCTTGTGCTCTTTAACACACACACACACACACACATCCACACATCCACACATCCACACAAACACACATCAACACGCCCGCACCCGCCGCCACTCCCACCTGGTTCATCTGGGTGGCTACGTCGAAACCGTTCACGGTGGCGGACCCGGCGCTGGGCTGCAGCATGCCAGTCAGGATGTGGATGGTGGTGGTCTTGCCTGGGGGGGAGGGGGGGAGGGAGGGGAGAGGGGGGCGTGGGTCTGCACGGTTTCGCACGTGTGCGTGCGCACGCAGGTGGGACGGCGTGTCCGACGTGCCCTATGTGTCCCATGGAAAGCGAAAGCCAAGCAGTTCGGCCCACATGGAGTGGGGTGGACAACAGACCCCTCCTTCATACCCAAACACCCCCCACCCCCACACCCCACACCCCCCACCCCCCACACACAGCCCGCCGCCGCCCGCCAGCCCCGCACCTGCGCCGTTGTGCCCCAGCAGCGCCGTGATGCGGCCCCGCTCGATCTGCGGGCAGCAGGCAGCAGCAGGCGCACACACGCACACACAGCAATCCTCGTAATTTTGATCACACAGCCGAGCCACAGGTCACGGCAACATTGCAGCGGCAGCTGCAACGGCGGCGCGCTCGCACACCCACCCGGACGCCCCAGAGCAGCATGCAGACACGGGCACACATGACATGCACGCCTCCACCCTCCACTCTGGGCCTACCTTACAGCCCCCCCCCCACACACGCACCCTCCCCCCCCCCCCCCATCCACACACGCCCCCCACACCCGTCCGCCCATCCATACACACACACACACACACCCTGCTTGTATCCTGTTCCCAATGTTGCAACACCCCCCACACACCCCACACACACACACACACACACACACACACACACACACACACACACACACACACACACCTGCATGCTGAGGCGGTCCACCGCAGTGGTGGTGCCGCCGCTGGCGCACAGGAAGGTCTTCACCAGGCCCCGAACCCGCACCGCCACATCGCCGTCACTGCCACTGCCACTGCCACTGCCGCCATCGGCGTCGCGCTCACCGCCGCCGAGGTCGTCGGCATCCCGGTCCGCCGCGGCTGCGTCCGCGCCTGACGCCGCGGCTGCGCTGCCGCCGGCGGCCGAGGTAAGCGGCTCTGCATGCGATGTGCGGTTTTGGGTGTGCAGTGCGAAATGTGAGTGCGCAGGATAAAGCCAGAGGTAGGCTAACACAGGTAGGATTGTGCGCCCTTGCCTCCCAGCCCAAGCCCGTGCCGCCTTGCCCAATCCCAGCCCAAGGAAAACCCCACCCACCCAGCAGCCCGCCCTCTTCGTCCGCCGCCGCCGCCGCCTTTGCGGCGGCGCCCAGTCGCTGCGCCCGGGTGGGTGCGGGGGCGCGGCGGCGGCGCAGGCTGCGCGGCCAATAGCGGCGGTCCAGGGGGAACCACCAAGGCAGTCGCTGGCCGTAGGACTTGGGCAGGACCTGTTTGCATATGCGCGCAGGCGTATCAGTGTGAGAGTGTGTGTGATAGCGCCTGTGTAGGACACTGCGCGCAGGAGGGGTTGTTGAGTGCGGCACGGCACACGCCTACACACACACACACACACACACGCACACACACACACACACACACGCACACACACACACACACACACACACACACACACACGCACACACACACACACGCACACACACACACACACGCACACACACACACACACACTCCCCCGCCCCCCCCCCCCGCCTGCCCTCCCCCACCTTGTCCAGGTACCAGGTGAGGCCGGCGTACAGCCCCACGTCCGCCGCCAGCAGCAGCAGCACACTGCCCGCAGAGAAGGAGTTGGCGGCGGCGATGGGCGTCCACAGCGTGCGGGCCGTGATGCCTGTATATGTGTATGTGCGTGTGTATGGTGTCCATGCATGACTAAAGAAGTGAAGGTGTTGTGGGGGGGCGTGTGTGTGATATAGATTGACGCGGCGGCAGGTGTGAAGGTGGATGGTCTATTTTAGCGCCGCAAGCCATCAACATACGAGCGCGCACTGCACCTGCACCCACACGTCGCCGCCCCGGCCCTGACCCAAACCCCACACGCCGCACGCCTCGCAACACCCTCCGCGTACCCTCCTCCCCCCGCCCCTCCCCCCTCCCCCCCCCCGGCCTCGCTCCCTCCCGCACCTTCTGCCACCTTCTCCCAGTTGACCAGGGCCGCCGCGAACAGGCTGGCGGCGGAGGGCGGACACAGGCAGGCGGCGTACCAGCTCCAGCCGCCGTACTGGTACACCTGTGGTTAGGGAAAGGAAGGGAAGGGGGGGGGGTAAGACCACAAGAGTGGGTTGGTGGCCTGTGTTGTAGTCAGGGGAGGGAACCGGCGAAGTAGTGCACACGGGTATGTGCCCTTGTGGTGTATGCCCGTTGGGCCAACGCAGGCCTTCTCCTAGTGTCCGTCTGGCACGTATGCCGCATTCTTCCCCCTACCCCTTACTTCTGGTTTCATCACTCCGTCCTCCACACGAACGGCTGCGCCCCCCGCTTCCCCGTCCCCCCCTCCCTACCCCCCCCCTGCCGCCGTCCGCCTCTTGTGTGTCCCTCTCCTGTGTGTGTCCCTCTCCTGTGTGTCCCTCTCCTGTGTGTGTCTCCCCCCCCCCGCTCTCCTCCTCGCTCTATTGCATTGGGTTTGGTTTAGTTTGGGCTGGTATTTACAACCCCCCCCCCAAACCCCCCCCAACCCCCGCCGCCATCCGCCTCCTGTGTCCCTCTCTCTCACCACCGGCACCACGAATCCCGGCATCATGGACGCCGCGTACAGCAGCTGACTGGCCGTGCCCGCCACGCGGCTGCTGCTGAACAGGCAGCTCAGGCAGTAGCTGTACGACACAAGCGCGGCGGCGTACAGCCAGAAGAACAGCAGCATGATCTGGCAGGATAGGGGGGTGGGGGTGGGGGTTGCAAGGATGTTTGGAAACGCGGTACAGGATGCACTGAAGACCGCAGACGAAGTCATTACCACATGGGGGGAAGGGAGGGGGTTTTTACCATTGCCGACAGTGAGATCACAGACACAAAGACGCAGGATGAGGGGGTAAAATACAAACACATACGGTACAGACATGGGGGGTGGCCGACGGGACTAGCAAAACACCGGATACCGCGCGGGATGGGGTGGAGTAAGGAGACCGGGTGTAGTAGAGAGGAAGGGAAGGCAGGGCGTGGGCGCAGCGGCAGGGTGTTGGGGCTGGAGGCTGGAGGGGCTCACCAGTGCGGAGGTGTTGGCGAAGGGGTAGGTGCCGGCGGCGGCGCACAAGGCGCCCGACAGCGCCAGCAGCACCCTTTGGGGCGGGGGGGGGGGTTACATTGGGGCGGGGGGGGGGGCGAGGTGGCAGCGCAGCGCAGCACAGCACAGCACAGCACAGCGCGGCACAGCACAGCAGGCGCGACAAGGTGTGGCATGTGAGATTCCGGCGGCAGCAGTAGGTAGGATGCATTGAAGTATCACTGAGGGGGAATCCATGGCTGGATGCAGATATGACTCCATGGATCCGGATCAGGCGCGCGCAGCCGGCTGTGCAGCGGCAGGGCCGCCCGCATACCGCACACAGCTCCCTTTCCCCCTTGTGCGCCTGCCATTACCCTTCCACAACTATCACCGGGCCGCGTCATGACGCTAGCCACAGACTCTCCCGTGCCTTTGTCTCCTGTCCCTTTGTCTCTTGTCCCTCAAAGCTCGAAGCCACCCCGCCATCCCACCGCCACCGCGCCCTCACCAGTGCGTGATGCCCCACGACAGCCAGTAGGAGGCCTCACTCAGGCCTGGCCGCGGGGAAGGGGGGAGGCGGGGAGGTTGGAAACGAGGCAGGGTTGCGGGATATCAGGCGGCAGTTGCGAAAAGAGCAATGCGTGCGGGAGGACGGCAAGGTGGGGAAAGCCGCGACGGCCGCTCCCTCGCTTGAG
The DNA here is from genome assembly GCF_000002595.2 of Chlamydomonas reinhardtii. Taxonomy (NCBI): domain Eukaryota; kingdom Viridiplantae; phylum Chlorophyta; class Chlorophyceae; order Chlamydomonadales; family Chlamydomonadaceae; genus Chlamydomonas; species Chlamydomonas reinhardtii. The sequence continues at coordinate 1,446,254 of NC_057006.1, read as the reverse complement.
GTGCGCTTCCCGGTCCTGTGAGTCTTGGCGAGTGTACTTACCCGACCCCCGACGCCCCCCCCCGCCCCTCTCCCCCCCTCCCCGGGCACTCACCCAGCACGCGCATGCCCTCCCGCAGCCTCAGCTCCTTCTCACGCACGATGTCCGCCACCACAGCCCGGGTGGGCGGCAGGAAGGCGTACACCTGCGTGCGTGTGTGTGGGCAGGTGGGGTGGGGTTGTAAATACCAGCCCAAACTAAACCAAACCCAATGCAATGGAGCGAGGAGGAGAGCGTGGCAGGTGGGGGTGGGGTGGCGTAGCTAGTGCAGTGGGAACCCGTACACCGGCCGGTCGCCGGCTGGGTCGCCGTTTGAGCACCATCCCCATCCTACCACGTCCAAACTTGTGATACCCTGACTTCGGCCCTGACCCTACCAACACCATTACCATGTACCACGTACCACCATCCACGGAGCCGCAGCCTCACCCAAGGCTCCAAGCACCCCAGCCCGCGCCCGCATTCCCATCAACCACCAATGAGTACCTGGGTCTAGGTCAAACATGGAATTGGTTCTGCGAGCCCTCCACTTCCCCCCGCCCCCCGTCCTCCTCACACCTCTCCACACCCACAGCCCCCCCCCCCCACACACACAAACAGCCGCCTTCTCCCCCACCTCCCCCCCCCATCTTAAACAATCATGAATGTAACCCCCCACCCCCACCCCCACCAGCAGCAGGTTGAAGAACACGGCCGCGCTGGCCGCCCCCAGGTCCTCCGTCACCGCGGGCCAGGGGAAGGGCTTGTACGACACCGTGATGGCGGCCGGCACAGCCCTGTCGTACACTGACGACGGCGCGGAGGCGGAGGAGGCGGAGGCGGAGGCGGAGGAGTTTGGCCCCTCTGCCGTACTGCTACTGCCGGTACCGCCTGTTGCTGTACCGCTGCTGGTACGGCTGCTGCCGCCAATGCTGGTGCTGGTACGGCTGCTGCTGCTGCTGCCACCCGAGCTTGCAGTGGTGTCGGCTGCGAGCCCCCTCCTCCTCCTCCTCTGTGCGGGGTCGGCCGGTGGCTGCGCGGGCTGCTGCTGCTGTGAGGGCGGCGGCGGGGGCGGCGGGCTGTCATCGGTCGCAGCCGGCGGGGGCGGTGAGGGCGCGGGGTCGGGATCGGGCGGCGGCACGGGTGTGTTTTCCGCCACGTGTAGCCCGATGAGGGACCGGTCCACTGCCAGCTGCAGGTTGGAGAAGAACCAGTACCTGTGTGTGTGTGCGAGGAGGGCATATGGCCGTGGCGGCGGCGGCGGGGTGTCGTGGCGGCGGGGTGGCGGCGGCGGGGTTGCACAGCGTTGCGTAAGCGTATGGGGTCATGACGCCATGAGCGCAAGTGCGAGTCTGTTGCGCTTGGGCAGACAGGCCGGCACCAGGTGAACAACACCCTACCCCACGGCCCTACCATCAAACCCACACACGCCGCGACCCCCGTGCACCTCACTTTACTCGAATAAGCTGGTGCCACGCCCCTCCCACCCCACCCCACCCCACCCTACCCCCCACCCAACCCCCCACCACCACCACCACCCGCCCCACCTGCGGTACAGCCCCAGTCCGTTCCCGCGCGTGGGCACCACCTCGAACAGGTCCAGCAGCAGCCGTGTGGGCGGCACCGCCGTGTGGTTCATGCCCAGGACCGCCCGGCCCAGGCTGCGCAGCAGCGGGGACAGCGGGGCGGCCGCCGCTGAGGCGGGGGGCGGCGTGCTGCTAGGCTGTAGCTGGGGCTGTAGCTGGGGCTGGGGCTGTAGCTGCTGAGGGGGCTGTAGCAGCGGCCCGAGGGGCTGGGATTGCAGGTTGGGGTCGGCAGCAGCGTCGGCTGCGATGTCGGGGGTGTCCGGGTCGGGGGCGGCGGGCGGCGTGACGGCGTGTGGGAAGTAGAGCACTGCGTCGAACACGCCCGGGCTGACGCTGGTGTTGGCGCGAGCGGCCTGTGCAACCGGGGGACAGGGCGCGGGGGCAAGCGATGGGGCGTAGAGGGCAGCAGTGGGCCGGCTGGTCGGTTTGCGGAGGCGCCCCGGCAGCAGCAGCAGCTGCGGACCGCCCTGCCTGGTCCCTTGTTGTTGTCATGCCATTGACAGCCTGGCCCGCACCTCAACCCCAGTCCCGGTCGGTCAAGCCTTCCGCTCATTGAACACGCCTTTCCCGCCCGCTCCTCGCAGCCCAGGGCTACTCCCCGCCCCTCCCCTCCTCCCCTCACCTCAATGCTGGGCATGAAGGTGATCTGGCGCCTCAGCACGTGCTCGTAGCAGGCCGCAGTGGACACACACGTGCGGAAGTCGGCGCAGGCGTCGACACCCACACCCACACCCACACCCGCACCCGCCCAGCCCGCCGCCCCCGCACGCCCCTCCGCCTCGCCACCAATAGCGGCGCCGCCACCGGCGCTGTCGACGCCACCACTCCGCATGGCGCCCAGACGGCGGCGCCGCAGCCATCGCACCAGCCGCCCACTGGGCCTGCCGGCCACGCCCTCCCATCCCTCATTGTGCTCCTCCGTCTCCCCACCGCCCTCCTGCCCCTGCTTCATCTGCCCCGCTGCCGCCGGCCGCGGCGGCGGCGCCGGCCGCGGTGTGGGCGGCGGCGCGGGCGGCGGCGGCGGCATGAACATGCAGTGGAACGAGGCGGGCAGGTTGGGCACGGGGCAGGTGCGCAGGGCGGGGTTGCGAGGGCAGGCCAGCGCTTTGGCCAGCACCACCGCCAGGCCGCGAGTGGCGGGGGTGTCGGGAGCAAGGGCCAGGCGCGCGCGGCCGCCGTGGGCCTTGGTGGTGGCGGGGCCTGTGTGTGGCGGTGGTGATGGAGGTGACGAAGGTCGTGGGGTTGGGTGTGGGGTGCGGAGAGAGCAAGAAGCAGTGGCGTGGCGTGGTAGGGTGTGCAGGAGGGGCCCAGGCCATTGCGGCACCCGCCGGCCCCTTATCACAAGCCGCTGTCCTGCAGCTGCCGTTTTCATTTCCAATTCCATCTCCACTTCCACTTCCATGCCTACCGGCAGCTGTCCATGCCGCATGCCGCTGCCGCTAACAAGTCCGCCTCCTCACCATCGTAGGGGTCCCAGGACCAGCTGCGGCTCTCGAACGCCACCGGCGCGAAGCCCAGCGTCTCGCCGTGCCGGATGGGCTTGATGTAGTACTTGGGCAGGTACATGACCAGAAAGAAGGACACCGGCAGGAACAGCTGAGGTGCGAGGTGAAAGGGAAGGGGAGGTACGGGGAAGGTTTAGGTGCGTGACGGTTTGCCGCGGGGTCTGGCGCCACCCCTGAGGTCCATGTCGGCCACCCCTCACAGACAGGGACTGGCTGCATGGTCGTATACTGCATCTATATGCGTAGGTCGATGCGCGCAAGAGTTTTGGAGCTAACTCGACTCGGAGGACGAGATGGCAGCTTCTCGTGATGACACCCCGCAACTTTGGGCAAGCAAGCCAGTGTGCCAACCTGGAGAAGCAATCCCGCCCATCCTCCGACTCCAAGAATGCTTTTCCGGCTCCGCGTCTGGAGCACAAAGTTCTTCCATAGGACAGCCCGAAATTGGCGTCGCCAGTCGCGCTCACAACTCATTTTCTTACAGAGGTGTATGCTACTGATTAAAAGTCATGTTACCATGCGAAACAGCTAGGCGTCGGGTACCCAAAAGCACAGCAACTGAAATGTCCGGCCTGCAACACCCATCGTCCTGCAGGTCGCGACCGCGCGGTTCACCAGAGTAAGGCTCAGGTCACGGACAGTGTGTACCGTAGGCCGCTGCTGTCAAGTCGTGCAACGCTGGGCCGGTGCATCAGTGCGGGGGTCCCCATCCCGCGCGGGCGAACCCGCCCCCATGGCGTTTTCATCCTCCCGTCAGAATGCCGGGGGACCATCACGCGGCCGCCGCTGGACACATTGACACCTATACAAGCACAGGTCATGGCCTCGGGTGAACGGGAAGAGGCTCCTGGCTGGATGATGGGGGGCCGGGGTTGGGTGAATCGTGGTGAGTGCGGCTAGGCATGCCACTAGGCATGCCACGGCATGCCGTGTCTGGCCGTGTAGCATTGGCCATGGGATGCGTGCACTTGCCGCTTACAGTGCAAATGAAAGCTTGTAAACCATGATTATGTGAACGTCGCGGTCTGGTCGCACCATCCATACAAGTGCATCCGCGTACCTACCGTACTGAGGATTCGCAGCCGCCTAACGAGTCGGCTACATTAGGACAGCGCCACTTGCTTCGTCAACGTCACAAAGTATGCTTTGCAGGGCCCCACACTTCCGACAAGGCAAGTTGCCAATAAGCAGGCAAACTTGTTTCCGTCAAAACTTGCGAGAAGGCTGGGGGTATGGTTCCACAGGGCGCACGAACGTGCTCGGGCACGCCCAACCCAAACACACAGACCTCGCCTCCGCCCTTACTCCTTCCAGGTCCCGCAAGAGGGGCGCTCGAGGCCGGACAATAGCACATCAGTTCTTGTATGCGTATGTTATCATCAAAATCATAAGCGTCGCAGGTGGCACCTCCAGTGATGGCCTTCCTGTTGGCCTTGTGCCTCTGCTCCGGAGTCCCCGTACATCATGCTTTCCGTGTCACACCGATTCTCCATCGTGTCTTCCCGAGGTTTTGATTCCCGCAGCCAAACCGACAACAAACACACATTGTGTGATTGCAGCGCCCTGCAACTAATGGCATGCAGCCTTGGTCTGCCTTGGTGCCTCAGTCTTCAGGCCCAACCCAGCATCCATCCGTCCATCCACCACATGCACCACACCGACCCAATCAACCCACGCACCCCTGCTCCCAACCGATCCATCGCTGCGTACCCAGGCAAGCCTACAGGCAAGCCTACAGGCAAGCCCACAGACAAGCCTACAGGCGGGACACGGGCCACTGCATGCGGGTAGGGGCCCACGCTCCAGTCGCGGTGCAGCCGAGGCGCCAGCAGGCTCGAACATGGCGTGTACGGCGGCGGCCGGTACAGCAGACACGCTGCCGTACCGCCACGCCGGCCGGCCGTCTTGATCGATCCGCCCCGCCCGCACACCCTCGTGGAAGTCGCCCTGGCTCGCCATACATGCAGCGGCACACCGCCACGTACTCCACCTCAAGTACCTGCAGCAGCGACTTGCCGGTGGAGCTGCTGCTACTGCTGGTGGCGGCGGCCGCGGTGTTGGTGGTGTTGAGGTTGCTACTGCCGCTAGCAGTCAGCTCGCTGTTGCAGGTGTTGATGCCCTGGGGCAGGCGACGTGCGGCATGACGGCGGCGGCGGGGCCGTTGGCTGCGACGGTAGCGGCGGCGCAGGAGGGCAGTTGGCCGCTGGCGCGGCGCAGCAGCTTCCAGGTCACGGCGAGGGACAGCGGCGAGCCCCTGTCGTGTGTATGTGGTGGAGGCATGCAGACTGTGGCCACTCGGAAGGTGGTGGGCACAGCCACGCCCATGCCGCCGCCCCGCACGTGCCCGTCCAGCAGCAGCAGCACGTACGGCGCCGCGATGCTGCTGATGGCGGCGGTGTTGCTGTACTCGGCACGCAGCAGCGCCGTGTCGTACCCGGCGGGGCCGGCTGCGGCGCGGGCGCGGGCGGTGCGGAACAGCAGCTGCTCGCGGCGGTCGGACTCGGCGCCATGGGCCTGTGGGGTACGTGCGTGCATGTGTAATGGAGGGGAGGGGAGCGTTAGGCACATGGATTTTGGCGTGTGGGAGTGAGGGCACGCAGGGGGACAGCACAGCGGTATCGTAAGGATACTTCGATGGGGGAACTGTTCGTTGCGGTTGTCGATCGCATGCATGTGCGGGGGCGGGGGCCAGCCGTGCCTGATACCGTGTTAACGCGCGCAACTTGCCGCCGGCCGTGGTCCGCACCAGCACGCACATGGGCGCCCCGGCACGTGTCTGTGCCGCCACGTGGGCGACTGGGCGTGGAAGCCGGTGTCGGAGAGCATCACCCGGGGCACGAACCCTGGCATGGCGCCTTACCTCTCAATCAGGTCCGCACACACGTCAGCAGCAGCCTCTTCCACCATGCCAAACGTATGTAAACTGGCCTGAAGGCTGTCTTCTGGCCCTGCGCCTGGTGAACTGCAGAAAATGATACCTTACATCTGTCCGTCGTTGCCCTTCGCCCACCCCTTCGCATTCTTCGCCTTTTATGCATGGTAGGAAGCCCCTCGTAGCCAACAAACAGTCTGCTATTATCCAGTCATAGCACCTTCATATACAGTGGTATAGCTAAGGATTCGTAGGAAACACGGGCGTCGATTGTCGATCTGTGACCAAGTGTAGACTTGTGCAGTCGCATCCTGTATATACACATAGTGATTGCAACCTTGGTTAAAGGTTTACAGCGATGCTGCGGCTGAGACGGGACTCACTCTAAAAACGGAGGTCTCGCTCTAGCTGTTTTGTAGCCAGTACTGATGATCTAAGTATGTCAAGGAAGTTATACACAATGTTCAGTCACATAAGCCTCGCTTTGGTGGCTTTGGCGAGCGCAAGCAGCGCCCATGCTGTGGAGCGCCTTGTGCGAAGCGGTGCGGAGCTCGCAGCGGCTTTCGCAGACCCTTCAGTGGATACAGTCTCAGTTGGCGTCTCAAGTCTGAAATTTAGCGACGAGGACTTTAGCGGTCTTGCTACTGAGCCTCCCGTTATCCTTACGAGAAATGTAACGGTAAATGGAATACAGTTGCCGTCCGGAGCATTGCCCTACATATATCTGGAGGCGCGACAAAAGTGAAATCGGACTACGGCGACCCTGTACATGTGCCCGAACCCTGTCAGCTGGAACCCTGCGCACTACGACTATCCGACTGTGCGAGCCCCTGCGCCGATGCACGCCATTACGAGGGGTGGGGGCTGGTGGCATATGTGCGCTCGCAAGGGGACGGGGTGAGGCTGCAAGTCGTGCGAGCCCGAGCGCGTCACTGGGAGCCACCTTTCCCTCCATCCTCGCCACCGCAGCCCCGCGCCCTCACCGCCCTCACCCACACGCACCCGCCCTCGTCCCGCTGCCCGCCCTGCCCGCAGGTGCAGATCGGCCCCGGCGTGACGCTGACCCTGGCCCAGCTGGTGTTTGAGACGCCGCCCTCAGACAACATGTTCCGGGCTCCGGGACTGCCCTTCCTGCGGCCCAGTAGTGCCGGCCCCGACACCGGCGCGCGGCTGCTGCTGAGGGACAGCGTGGTGTGGTCGGCTGTGTGCTTCCCCGCACTGGTGCGGACAGCGAATGCAGGTGGGCTGGCCAGGGTTTGGGGCTGGGAGGGGGGTTTGCAGCAGGCGCCGAGCGAGCGTGACGCGGCATGTATGTGGGTCAGGCGACACAGCGGACCGGCGGCCACAGCGGCGGCTCACCAGGCCCAGGCGTTGTGCTCCCGTGGTCACAGAGCTCACTAAAAGGAGAGGGCCGCCGACACAAACCCGGCATACATATGCCCTGCCCGACCCTGCCCTGCTGCGTGTTACCAACGCCCCCAGGCGCCGTGCCGCGACCACCCGGCGAGCCTGGCAACCAGAGCTTCATCGGCGAGGTGGCGCAGGACGGGTGCGTGCCCGCCACCAACTCCAGCGCCTATGCGGCGGCGGCGCTGCTGTCGCGCTGCCACCCCGCGGGCCGCATGGCGCTTGTAGACTACGCGCTGGCGGGCGCGGTGGTGGGCGTGTCGCAGAACGCCGTGCCCGCACACTACAGCGTGGTGCTGAAGAACATGTGCGTGTGTGTATGTGTGTGGCGGGGGGAGGGGCGCGGCGGCGTGTGGGACTGTGCGTGGGACTGTGAGGATCTACCGTTGGGGCGTGGCCGCATGGGGGATGTTGGAGACTCACTCTTGGAGGGCATCAATGGCGGGGCTGCACGCACCGCCTGTCTATCCCTCCCTCCCTCCCACCCAAGTCTATCTAATTCCCCTCTCCACACACATGCCTACGTGGCCCCATCCACACGCTCGCCCTGGCAGCACGGGCCTGTGCCGCTCCGTGCTGAGCATGTCCTGCATCTCCACCTTCACCGCCATCGGCTGCTTCCTGGCCGCCATGAACAACTACACAGCACCCGCAGACGTGCTGACGTCGGCAAGCGAAGGCGGCGGCGGCGGCGGCAGCGTGTACGGCGCCACACCGGCGGACGGCGGCAGCGGCGGCGGCAGCGGCGACAGCGGTGATGGGGCGGACACGGTATTGCTGGCGGGGCTCTTGGGAGGTACGTGTGCTGCGTCGCGTGAGTGCATGCATTCGGAGAGTTACTTGCGTGTCTTTGGGGACCCAGTAGCGCAGGGCGCACTGTGACGGCGAGCTTGGCGCCGGGACGGAGCATCATGGACGGATGCATCAGTAAAGTGCCTGAAACCCCGGTGCTGTGTGCTGTGCTGCGTGCAGGCCTGGGTGGCGTCCTGGTCCTGCTGGCGGTCGTGGGCGGCGTGCTGTGGGTGCGGCGCCGGCGGCGCGATGCCGCCTACCGGGCAGCAGCTCAGCGGCAGCACGGCACCAGCAAAGGCGATGTCGTCGCTGCTGCCGACGGCCCCGACGCCGGCCACCAGCCGCCCTCCTATCCTGGCCAGGGCAACAGCGACGGGACCGCCGTGGTGCGAAGCACGACAACGGCCAGCAGCAAGACGGCCAGCAGCGGCGGCAAGGGAAGCATGTCCACCGCTGTGTGTGGCGGCGGCGCCGTGGCAGCCGCTGCACGCCCACTGTCCGAAGTCGTGGTGCTGGACGGCAGCGGCGTGGCGGGCGCGGGCGGCAAGGCGCCGCAGCAGGGTGACGGCGGCAAGGACGGCTGGCGGTCGGGCGTCACCGCCAAGACGCCCACTCGCAACAGGGGCTCCACCGGTCTGCTGACCAGCGAGGTGGGCTGCACGCGCACGCGCAGCGGCTCCTCTGCCGCCGGGCTGGTGGTTGGCGCCGACGCCGGCGGCGCCTCAGGCTCCAAGAGTCACGTTGCCACAGCCGCGGCCGCCACCGCCACCGCCGCTGGCTTCGGGTCCCTCTCCCAGCCGCACCCGGCGCAGGCGCAGGCGCAGGTGGCGCACCCTGTAGCAAAGCCGCAGGCACCACTGGACTATGACAGTGTGGTGGCCTTGCACTCGCCCATCAACATCGACATGGCGCTGGACGTGTTGGTGGTGGAGCGGGACACGGTAGCGGTGGCGTCGGCGGCGGCGGCAGAGGGCGGCAGCGGTGACGGTGCGGCCAGCCCCCGTGTGGCGGCGGCGGCGGGGGCAGCTGGCGTGGGGGCAGACGCCGGCAGCAATGTCCTGACGCTGCTGCCGACGCTGCGCGGCAGAGGGGTGAGTGGCGGGGTCAAGCGGCGTACCGTAGGCAGGACGTCGCTCTCGAGCCGTTGGCGCCCCGCTTCCCAGTACTGTGATAAACACGTGGGCCAGCCACGCACGTGTGCAAGTACCTGACGGAGGCGCCGCTTGGTGCCCTTTTCTGCGGTGGCACGGCACCCACAGCAAACCAGCAATGCATCACCGTGTCATACAAAGAGTGGCACACCGGCACGCTAAGAAGTCCAGCTCGCTTGTGCATGTGTGCGCGCGCAGGCGTTCGGGCGCGTGGTGGAGGGCGTGTATCAGGGCCAGCGAGTGGCAGTGAAGCTGCTGACGCCGGCGGGGCTGTCGCAGGAGCTAAGCGACGACCTGCGCGCGTCCTTCCGCCAGGTTGGTGCACGTGTTGTGTGTGTGTGTGTGTGTGTGTGTGTGTGTGTGTGTGTGTGTGTGTGTGTGCAGATGTAGCACAACTGTGATGGGGAGTTGAAGGAGGTTGTGAATGTTCGGGAGGTCCCGCCGCCGGATGTGCAGCAGCGGGCAGTGGGCCCTCGTGGCGCGGGTGTGGCTCCGTGAGAGGCCGTGTGCGGGCGGCTGCTGAGGTAGGGAAGGCAAGTAAGGTGACCAGCACAGGGCAAGCCCGCCCCTGACCCCATGCGGCTCAGCCATTTACACCTGCCGCTCCGCACCACGGAACAACCCTGTCCCACCAGCCACGCCATGCTCTCCTCCTCGCTCTATTGCATTGGGTTTGGCCTGGTTTGGGGCTGGTATCTGCAACCCCACCCCGCGCCCTGCCACATGCTGTTGGACACGTGTTAGTTGTGCTGCTCGCGCAGGAGGTTGCGGTGCTGGGCAGGTGCCAGCACGACAACGTGGTGCGGCTGCTGGCCGCCAGCATCAACCCCAAGCAGCTCTGCCTGGTAGGCACGCCAGGGACGAACGGAGTGCGGGTGGCATTCCACTCGAGCAAGCCCAGGGCGGGTTAGTCACCTGTAGTCAGTCGGCGTGCAGGCCCGAGCCCAGCAAGGGTTTGCCAGCTTCGACCCAACGGGCAAATGCCCTGATGTGCACGCGATGCGTGTGTGTCGCGTATGAATCCGCTTAGGTGATGGAGCTTTGCGAGTGCTCCCTGGAGAAACTGATCTACAGCGGCACCCTCATGCCGCTGCCCAAGGTGCGTACGTCGGCCCAGCGTGTGTGCTGGCTGGCGCTTAAATGTGGTGCCTGGGCGTATACTTCATGTGCGTAGGAATGGGTGGGTGCAGGGGTAAAAGCTACACGCCTATGTATGTGGGCAAGGAAAAGGCCTTGGTGGGCTCACGCTCTTGCCTGTGCCTGTATTCCTTGCCACCCCTCCTTCACCACCGCTTCCTACCTCCTCCTCCTCCTCCTCCTCCTCCAATTCCTGCTCTGGCTTGTCCCGGCAGGTGCTGCACATCGCGGCCCAGGTGGCGGCGGGGCTGGTGTACCTGCACCCCACCATCATGCACCGAGACCTGGGAGGCGGCGGCGGAGTGAGGGCCATGCGGGAGGGTGTGTGTGTGTGCGGGGGTGTGCGTGGGATGACACATGTGCCTCGCCGTGCGGCAATGTCTGCTGAAGATGTCCTGCGTGTTATATTATGTGCCGACCAGGCTGCCCGCTGTGTAGCAGGTTTGCTAAGTCGTCCTGTGGCTTTTCCGTGCTCATACCTTTGACCCTCCCGCTCACAATCCCCAACATCAAACTGCTCCGCCCCCATGTATGTGCCAACGAACCCCACTTCATCACCAAACAGAAGTGAGTGCTGAGGCCCAATCTAGAGCTCGTGTCTGTGTGCAAACGTTTGAAATGGCTATGCTTGCGATGTCCTGTTTGTCCAGGGCAGTGCCCTTCCATACTGTCCGAAGCGGGTTGCAGGTGTTGTGCAGGCTTGCTCTCCGCATACCACCTGCCACGCCCGACCCTGTCTGATCGTGGCCGTGCCTGCACCCCCCCCCGCACACACACACATGGTACTTACAGCCCCACACCCACACACCCATTGCTAACAGACCCGCCAACGTCCTCATCAACGGAGCCGACACCGACACACCCATCGCCAAGCTCACGGTGACGCCTGCTGCTAGGCGCTGCGCTGGCTTAACGCGGCTGCTGGGGACCAGCGCCAGGCACCAGCTAGGGACGAGTCAGCGGTAGACCGGCTAGGGACCAAATAGTTGTGGCTTCAAAGTGCCGGGCAGTGCACCCAAGCAGTGCACCTAAGACACACTGCTGGCAATGTGCGGCTTCGGATTGCTCGAGGCATGTGCTTGTGCGCTTGTAGCTCCCCATGTGTCTCATTTAGCTAACGCGCAGCGCCTGCTCGATGCCTCGTGATGCTGCCGCGCAGGACTTCGGTGCGTTGATTGTGGTTGGGTCGTCGCTCAGGGCTCAGACCGCGTTTGAGAAGTGGACCTGGGAGGCCCTCACGATGCTGTGACTCAGGGGTCCTAGGCGTGGGTGGAGCCAAGCAAGGGTTTGAGGCATGGCAGCAGCCAGTAGCGGCCTGATCCGCATTGCTGCTAACGTTGCATGCTTTGCAGTTTGCAATGTCTTGTTTTGTTTATGACGGTGTGCTTGGTGCGCTGCGGTGCATCGCAGGTCTCGCGCGCATGCGGTCTGTCACCATGCCCACCCTGAACCCGGAGGCCGGCACTCCCGCCTACATGGCACCCGAGTGCTACGACGTCAACAACGACGTCATCACCTCCAAAGCCGTGAGCAGGCAGAGCAGCCGCCCCAGTCAAGCACTGCCATCTATGTAGCTAGTCATGCCTGGAGCCCCTCCTCCCTCACGCGCCCTGCTTGCTGCTGACTGCATCCTGCCGACCCTCGACCCTGCTTGCTGCTGCCTGCATCCTGCTGACCCTCGACCCTGCGCCTGCCTGCCTGTCCGCCCGTGTGTGGCCGAGCAAATGAGCGGTCCCATCCCATTCCTCGGCACCACTCACAACCGCAGACACAAGCACACACACGCATACACACGCGCATGCAACGCATGCTATGATCTGTATCCTTCCGTCCTCCCGCCCTGACTCCCATCCTAACACCGCCACTGCCACCACCAATCCCATCCTGACACCGCCACTGCCACCACCAATCCCATCCTGACACCGCCACTGCCACCACCAATCCCATCCTGACACCGCCACTGCCACCACCAATCCCATACTGACACCGCCCGCCTGCTGACGGTGTCCACCACCCACCTGCAGGACGTGTTCTCCCTGGGTGCGCTGCTGTGGACCTGCCTGTCTGGCCGCGAGCCCTGGGCCGGACAGAACATGGTGCAGGTGGCCGTCGCCATCACCGTGCACCGCCAGCGCCTGCCGCTGTCCGCGCTGCCCGAGGAGCGCTGCCCGCCCAAGCTGCGCAGGCTGATTGAGGCGTGCTGGGAGCACGACCCGCTGCGCCGGCCCGCGGTGCGTACGGCGTGCAGCGTACGTAGAAGCGTGGGAGCACGGGGGCTGTGGGTTTGGGCTTTGTCGTCTGATGACGCGGTCGGGTTTTGTGCTCGTGATGCATGCATGCGGCTCCATCCAGCAGGGTCCTGCTGCGCTCCGAGCCGAACGCTGCTGAAGTGAAGTGTGTGTGGCACTGATGTGCAGCATGTCTGTATGTGACGTGCTTCATTGGGGCCCTCCACACTACGGCACGTGTCACGCCGCAGGCGGCCGAGGTGCACAAGGAGCTACTGGTGGTGCTGGAGCAGGTGCGTATGCGGCAGCTGCATGTGCTTAGGCAAACCATGTGTGAGAGGGGCGGGGGAGTTACATGCATGTAGTGTTTGGGAAGTGGTTATGTTCAAGGGAGGGTGCGTAAGCAACCAAGCAAGCAAGGCGTTGGTTGCTCTGACAGCCGTGGCTGCTCCGCGTGGGCGTGGGCGGCTGCTCCTCTGCTTGGGGCGGGGCTGCTCGTGACCACGGTGGCCATGGCTCTATCCTATCTTGTGGCGTGCCACCATGCGCTGCCTCCCCGCCATAGGTCACGTCGGGCTCCGCAAACGGCCCCGGGAAGCCCATCCCGTGCGTCACTGGCGCACTCGTCAACTGCGACCATAACACCGCCGGCGACACGTCCCTGCCGCCGCCTCGCGTGTTGGCAAACCTCCGTGACGAGCAGGAGCAGCCTCAAGAGCCGCAGCAGCAGCAGTCGCCATAGGAGTGGGAGCCGCAAGTGCGCCACGCACTCGCTGTTCGAGAAGTTGCCTGATGCGGCATAGAGAGTAACGGTAATGCCTGAGATCTGAGCAGCTGGAGATCCGGGGTGAAGGTGGCACAAGGCTGGGTAAGCGGCCCAATGCAAAGCATGCAGTAGTTCAGAACCGAGAGTGCTTGCCGTCGGCAGCACGTGTGTCACCGTCCATTGATGGACTGGAACGTATGGTGCAATTGCGTAAGGCATGAGGCGCATAATTTCACATTACTTGCCCATGGCAGGGTGCCTCTACTTTTGTTTCTATTTTAGCATGCAGGATGCATCCACTTCGGACATGTGCGGATATGGCGTTCAATGTGATGGAGCCGGCTGAGTGTCGATTGTCGAATGCAATCGTGCAAAGCACCATGCATGCTGTGACTCAACTGGCTGTTTGCCGTAGGCTGTCCCTGCTGGCCGCAGGCCCCGCTGAGGATTTGCTAGGCGGCGGCCAGCTGGCACCAGAGTGTGATTGGGGCTAGTTGGGTTTTGGGTTTTGGGTTCCTCGATGTTACCGATTGTTCAAACGTTGTGTATTTGGTTTTGCTCTTTTCATCATTGGCCCGCATTGCGGTTGTTCCCGTGCCCACAGTGCGTGTGTCAACGCCGGAAGGCGAGGTGTGGAACGCGGCGGCTATTTGATACGCGACCTTTGTCATCTTGCTAGGTGCGACATTGTTTGCCGACAGGCGGCACGGATATATGTTTGTCAATGCAGGTCAATGCGATGGGACGCCAGTGCTGCAAGTCATGCCGTGCCATGCCATCGTGTCGAGCAACGGGCAGGTCAATGGCGGTGTGGCGCCAGTGGTCAGACACATTCACACTGGAGCCAGCACACAAATCCGGGAGTGTGGCGCAGTGCTGAGATTGCATATTAAGAGCGAGATGGAACCAACTGATACGCGCATCACGTGAGCTACCCATGGGCGGTGTCGATGATGCGGGTGTGATGCGCTCTGCGCTCCAGACGCGCTGGTCGGCTGGTGTGCTGCTGACATCATCAAGCTGGTCGTGTGCCAAGAGGGCCAGCGCCACCCGCACGCCGCGGGTTTCTGGATGGGTTGCATTCTTGTGTAGCGCAACCCTGCTGCTTAAGTGTGTTTCTTCAACACGGGGCGGCTTTGGTGTGTTTCTTTCTTCGACAGGGGGCGGCTGGCCAGGGCCTGGGCGAGTGAGGGGCACCTTGGGAAGTGGTAAGCCGCAGGATACACCATTACACCGTATGCATGTGTGACCAACTGACGCGGCTGGGCCGTCAGTGATTTGTGTTGGTGTGTTGCAGCCCAGGGGCGGGGTGGTATAAGGAACTGAGTAAAGGAGGGCTACTGGTATGTGATTGCGATCCTGCGACGCGATACGATGCGATACGTGGCGTTGACCACACGGCGTACGCAATGTCGCTGACGACAGCAGCCGGTTAAGGACTAGTGGATTTCATGCATGGCAAAACTTCTGACCGTCTGGACGACATCAGCGAAGAGGCCGGCATGCAAGTCTTATACTTGGGCGGCCGGTGACGGCGTGCCGGCATGTGAGGAGCGCAACTGCTTGCACCGAGTCGGGTCACAACACATGTACGTAAGTTGAACTTGTTCCTCCTAACCACTCTCCAGCTTGAATTGCTACACATTCAGAATCCAAGATGAAGCCCACCGTCTTGCGGTCACTCGGCCCGGGCCTCTGCAGGTGTGATTAAGAATTATCCAAGCCCTCCGGGGTCACAGGAGGGTGCTGGCGGAACAGGGTCCTGATGTCCTCCCCTCAACATTCGAGCAGTCAATCACACAGAGCCACAGGCACGACCACCGCACTGGCAACACACCACTCGCCGACATCCAACACCTCCAGGCAACCTATAAATCGTGCCCAGAACAACACATCACGGAACTAACATGCGGCGTCGTGCACGTGTCAAACCACATATGGTTGCTTTACACACCCACCCATCTCACACACTTCCTCTTGCCAAGTTCAACACACACGCGTGCACATACACACTGAGCCGCGCTGCATCACGCGCGGGTTGGCGGCGGCAGCTCGAAGGCGGGGAAGCGCGAGCCGTGTGAGCCGCCGTCGTCCGCCAGTAGGTCCGCCAGCAGGCACAGCACACCCGCCCGGCCCTCAAACAGCGACAGCGGCCTGCCACCACCGTAACAGGTGTCCCGGTGTTCACGGTGGGGGGATTCCAGGCATGGGAATGGGAACAGGGGAAGGGGTCAGTTGCTTGTGCTCTATGCCGCGGATTGCAAGCAGGCAGTTGAGCGGCGAGCCACAACGCCGAGCGTGGGCCGGAAGTTGCTGTGCGCGGCAGGCTCACACAGAACCGCCCGCCCCTGCAAGTGTGCCGTGGGAGCTAGCGCACTGCACCCAGTGGGGCCCTTTCACCCAGGTGTGTCCCAGGCCCGGTGCGTCCCCCTCTCACACAGGCTGCGTCCCAGCTCCTCATGTGTTTGCAATTTATGTTTGACAAGGACTGGGAAACCCTCCCTCCGCCCAATGGGACGGGTGCACACGACCTCTCCCCCACCTGTCGGGCGTGTCAAACACGGAGCGGCCCTCGGCGCCGCTGACGTGGCCCGCGAACTGCCGCGCCCGGTGCAGCCACACCGCCGCCTCCCCGCCGCCCGTGGCCCGGTGCAGCGCAAGCAGCGCGTAGGCGTTGCCGCTGCGCGGTGAGCCGTGTGGAATGATGAGCATTGTGTGTGATGTATGGCAAGGAACGTGCACGGACACAGCTGCACGCGCGCACACACACGAACGCTCGGGCACTATTCCCCCTCAAGGTTAGAGTAGCGGGGGTTGCGCGATTTTCGGTTAATAAGACCGGCGGCTCACAGCGGCAGTATGCGAGGTAACTTCAGGTAGCATCCGTAAATCGTCGTTTTGCTGCATCGCATACACTGTCTTTGCACAATGTTTTCCTTGTGCTCTTTAACACGTACGCTTGTGCTCTTTAACACACGAACGCACCTGGTGCCGTGGCAGAGGCCGTGCCCTTTCCGCAGCAGCCCCAGCTGCCACACCACCTCCCCCGCCCGCCGTGCCGCCGCCAGGTACTCCGCATCGCCAAACACCTGCGCGTGGTTGTTTGTGCGGGCACATGTGCTGGCGTGTGTAACGCTTTGTGCTGCACATCAGCACGCCATATGGCGGCATAAAAACACCACATCCCCAACACACACACACACACATGCATACATAGTCCTGCGTGTTTCTTCCCCTGTGCTCCCTAACAATCACACAAACAAACACATGCACACACACACACGGACCTCGTGCGCTTTGCACCACAGGAAGACGGCTCCGGGCGCGCCGTGACACCAGTGCACCAGTGTCTTGGCTGCTGCGCCGCCCGCCTCCCCGGGCGGCGGCGGCTCGGGCGGCGACATAGCCATCTTGGTGGGGTAGTGCCCGCCGCGCGCGCTGCAGCCGGGGGCGTCCTTCTCGTGACTCGCCACATACCTGCAGCGGCAGCGGCAGCAGCAGCAGCCGTGCGGCAATGATGGCAGGGTCGGGGTCACGACAGACTCACAATTGCCGCCGCAATGTGGGCCCCGCGCTGCCGTGTGGCGTGCAGCCAGGAGGCCCCTTCGGTCGTGCCTCTTGCCGCCCTTCAACACATCCCACACCCCACCACCCCACCACCCCGCTCCACATCGTCTCACGTGAGGCAGGCGCGCAGCTGCTGCCGGTTCTCCTCCACCTCCAAGATGGCGGGCCCGCAGTGCAGCAGCATGAACAAGATGCCCATCATGCCGTGCGCCGCGCCCAGGTAGGGCTCGCCGCGCTCGCGCCCCGGCCACATGTAGAACAGCGGCGGCGCGGGCGTGTCGGTGCGGCGCCAGCGCAGCCGCTCCGCCATCTCACGGCCTGGGCGAGTGTGTGTGCCAGGGGTGCGCGGGGCACGCGCGGAATGCCGGCGAGTTCAGGGGCTTGAAACCACAAGCAAGGTGCCGGGGAGCGCACATGATGCGCTAGTCCTAATGAGCTGGTGCAAGGCGCCGTTGCTAGGCATACCACATTGTATGAGCTACACACGTACACAGGCCCGCATCCGTGCGCTGCTTCCTTTCGCTCTTTTTCCTTGTGCTCTCCAACATGACACGCATATACCCGCCCGCCCGCCCGCACGCACGCACGCGCGCACACACACACACACACACACACACACACACACACACACACACATACATACATACACACGCACACACCTGACTCCAGCATCTCCGTGGCCACGCCCTCAATGATCTCGTCCGGGATGGTGCCCGGCCCTATAGCCGCGTTCAGCAGCTGTGCGCCCTGTTTGGCAGTTGAGTTCGTTGGCAGGGCGCCGCGCGCGTCAGACCAGAAGTTCCACAGAGCGCTGGCCAGCATTGGCCCTCAAGCCTCGACACATGTCGGAGTACGCAGCGCCATTTTCCCTGACCGCAGTTGAGCGGCATGTCTCGACACCGCTTACAACTGAAACCTGCCAATGCTCCTGGCTGCAGCACACCACTCCCATGTCCCACACCCCATCCCATCCCACACCACACCACACATCACGCGCCTGCAGGTAGCCAGCCCGGCCGTACAAGAACTCGTCATTCTCCGAGTCCATCGCCTCGGGGTACGAGTCCAGAAACGACCGCACGTGCTCGTCCCGCTCCGCCAGCAGCGCCGCGGCCGCCTCCGCTGCCTGGCCACCGCCGCCTCCACCACCCGTGCCTGCCCCCTGTGCTCCTGCTGCTCCTGACCCCGCTGCCGCTGCCGCCTCCACCGCGGCATCATGCAGCACCAGCGCCGCGGTCATGTGCACGCCGGCGCCGCCGTCTGGCATGCTGGCACCGCGAGGCCCCGTCGAGAGTGACGCACCCTGTTAACGGCGGTCAGGATAGAGGATACGCCTAACTGCCAGGTGCTGCGTCGCAGTGCGTAAGGGCGTACACGGTGAGATCGGCTCGCGGGACAAAAGAGGTATGTATGATACAGCATCAGGGATCGGCGGCTGTCCCGCCGCGGCAGCCCGCTCACACGCACCCGCAACGCGCCATGGAACCCACCTTCTTTTTAAGGCCGGCCAGGGCCTCGCGTCCATGTTCCAGTGCTGCCGCCAGAAGCGTCGATGGAAGCTCAGTCGGCAGGGTTTCGATATCGTTTACCCCTTGCGCCGGCGCCAGGGGAGCCGCGGGGGCCGCCGCTGCCCCGCCGTGTGCGCCGGGTGGCTGGTATTGTTGGCAGCCGCGCTGCAGGCTCCGCCGCGCGTGCCATAGTGCAAAAGCGACGCCCGCGGTGCCAGTGTACACGGTTGGGCTGTGCCCGTGATACGCGTTTACAGCTGCGAGCGTCTCTTGAAAGCTGGCCAGGAGAGTTGATCGGGGGACAACAGCTGCCGACGAAGGGGCTGCACCAGGCACCAGGTCCGGGAGCCGATTCGCAAAATGTCGCGTAGCCATAGTTTACCACTCCAGCATTAATAGTGTTCGTTTCCGTGAAGGGTCTGGGTACTCTCGCCAAACACCGAAACGATTGACAGTTCAGCGAAACCAAGGGCCTGAAGCGCGCCGCATTCCTGTCGTTTTATTTTATACGGTACAGTGTACTTATCAGCAAAGGATAATAATTGAAAGCCCAGGCCTCCCCATGATGCTGGATCGCGACTCCATGCGGAGCTGGTCTAAAAAAGAGCGACTCGCTGGTCTCTATCACATATTCAGTCGCCTGCAGTACATACAACAAAATGGCCATGATCGCTCTGAAGCCCGCGTCGTCGTCGGTGGCGCGTCGCCTGCAGACCTCGCAGGTGGCTGTGGCGCCTCGCGTCGCTCGCCGCTCCCTGCAAGTTCGCGCGCTTCTGGGCCCCGATGGCAAGCCCGGTAAGCTGTGTGTCTTGGATTGCGGGCCCCAAGCAGCCGCTGTGTCAGCGTTCGCGCGCCACTTGCCGACCACACAACCAGCGGTCTGGGACGCGTCGGGCTCGACATGCCTCGGACAAATGCTGTTAAGATATAGCTACATGAGATGGTCTCAATGCGCGCACGCTTGCGGCTTGCGTGGGGCATGCGACATGGTCTATAACAAAGTAATTGGCTAGCTAGCTTGGCCGGGGTGCAGGGAATGCGTATGCTAGCGGAGCTGAATTGATATGAGCTGCTGATCGGCCATGCATGGAACCGCTTGCGCACCACACGCGGAAGGGTGGAGCGGGTGGAGTTTACGGAACCCTGGCTTCGTGTGACTGCATTTCAAGTCGTTTCCCCACATCACAATCCTTTACCCTCTCGGTGCCTCATTCATGTGCACTATGTGGTCCTGCTTACTGACAGGCACCACCAGCGGCAAGAAGTTCATCTCGCGTGAGCAGGAGCCGGAGCAGTACTGGAGCAGCAAGGGCGAGGCCGAGGGCGGCAACCCCATGAAGGCAAGTGCTTCAACAGCCTCACGCTCTCAGCCACAGGACGATAAGGCCACAC
This sequence comes from Chlamydomonas reinhardtii, assembly GCF_000002595.2. NCBI lineage: Eukaryota > Viridiplantae > Chlorophyta > Chlorophyceae > Chlamydomonadales > Chlamydomonadaceae > Chlamydomonas > Chlamydomonas reinhardtii. The sequence continues at coordinate 1,426,325 of NC_057006.1, read as the reverse complement.
GTGTTACTAGCTGTGCCATCGCACGCTTGGCAGCCCTTTGACCCTCGGACCTCCACACCTTGTGACCGTCGTGCTGCTGGACCAACACGAAGCTGGGAAAGCTTAACTAAACGCCGCACTGCACTCTTTCGCACCCGCAGGACCCCCTGGCCATCATCGGCGTCCTGGCTATCTTCTTCCCCTTCATCTTCCTGGGCATTGCCGTGGCAGCCGGCTACATTGACCTGTCCGTGTACAGGTAAACAGCTCTGCACCGGCTTGTTGGCTGGATGTTGGTAATCTGTAAGCCGTGGCGAGGCGGCTGCAAGTGTATCACACAGCGGTGGAGAGGGCGGACGGCATCCGATGGCGCATGGCAGCGACCGACCGAGGCTGCACAGGTGGCGCCAGGATGCGGGGCCAGCTGCGGGCAGGTCGTCTGCTGCTTTGGACAGCAGCTAAGCGGATGATGGCTTGGGGCACATTGACCGGGAGCGGACCGTTGCGGCGGTTTGAGTGAACACGCGGAATAAGGCACGGCGACGCGGAACCGTCGCCGTGGGATTCGGGCCGTACGAGTCGATTGGTGGCGCAACGGCTCTTGCGTTACTGCTGAACTGCTGTTGAGTTTTGTTAGTTGGCAACAGCTCTCAGGCAGGGCCGCCGTATATGATGTGAGATCTCAGTGGCGTTGTGTGGTGTGTTGACAAAACTCAATTTGGGTCAGCACAGACTGTGATGCCCTGTGCGTCTATACGGACAACTGTACGATGTGAATGATTGGCACAAATTTTCTTGAAGAGTGAGGCCCTGTTGAATGCATTTGTGGGCTGTAGTTACATTTGGACCAATCCGGACCTGGACTTGCGAGACGCGCTGTGAGATTACAGCGTTGGCCCCGGCAACGGGGTTCACGCGGGCACGCACTCGACATTATGTGTAATGCCTGCTGTTTGATTCTTCGCTGTCCTGTTGCAGTGCAGTACTGTGCCTCCAGCTGTATTCAAAAGAAACACGAGCATCGTAGTGCGGTTTCACAGACACAGACTTCCTATACAACCATCCTGCTTCTGATCATGCAGCGCACTGCATGAGCCAACTTGCCCTGCCCTGGGGCGCCCGAAGCCGCTCCAGTCTGCGCCATGCCTACACGCCTTCCTAATGACACACAGGTACCTGCCCCGCCATCAGGCACCAACCCTGCATCCACAGCTACCCGTACCTCCTCCAGTCCACCACGCCCCGGGCCGCGGCGCCACTTGGCCTGATCCATCACCCGATCACCCGATCACCGGGCCTGCAGGATCATGGGCGGCACGTCCACGCCCAGCATGTGCTGCAGGTCAAGAGGGCCCGACCGCCCCAGCCGCGACCGAGCCGCCATCGCCGCCGCCTCCGCCGCGTCCGCCCGCCGCGTCGGCGAGCCCGGCGCAGCGTGCGGCGCCGTGTGCACGTACGCCAGCGGCTGCGGCGAGCGGCTGCGACCCGCGCCGCCGGAGGCGGTGGTGCCGGCGGCCGGGCTGGCGGGTGCGGAGTAGGAGGGGAGGGAGTAGGAAGCTGCGGAGAAGGTGGGTGAGGCGGGCACGGCCAGGACCCCGGGCGGCGTGGTGCCGTGCGGGTAGGCGTAGGCGGTGCCTTGGGACGCAACGCCGCTCAGGGAGTTATCGACGGAGGGCGAGGTCGCGGCGTTGGGGTCGAGGTCGCGGATGAGCTGCTGCAGGTGGTGCGCATGGCCGGAGCTGAGCAGCAGGTGCGCGGGCGGCGGCTGGCGTGTGGGCGGGGGGATGAGTCCCACCGAGGCCGTCGAGGCGGGCGTGGGCACGTACAGGTCCGGTGCGGCGGCTGAGGGCAGGAAGGCGTGGGAGGAGTGGCTGTGGCTGTGCACGGCCATGGTGGCGGCGTTCGCTACAAAGGCACCAGGCGGGGCGGTGGAGGAGAGGGCGGCGGCGCCGCGGGCCTGCATCTGCATCTGCTGCTGTTGCTGTTGCTGCTGTTTCTGCTGCACCGCGATGGGCTGCAGGTGCGGGTGGTGCGGCTGGTACTGGCGCAGGTGTGGCGACGCCGGCAACGAGCTGCTGAAGGCCGCGGGGGGCAGCCGATGCCCCGCAGGCAGCGCCGCCAGCGGCAGCGCCGCCAGCGGCCCGGCCCTCGCGCCCGCTCCACCACTCCCTCCACGGCTGCCCGCCCCGCCTCCACCTCCACCGCCTCCTCCTGCTCCCCCTCCCTTCTTCCGGCCTCCGCCTCCACCTCCACCTCCGCTTCGGCCTGACGCGGCCGGGGCGGCCATGGCACACCGCACGAGCGAGGGGTTTGGCAGCAGCCCCATCGCGTACAGGTCCGCCGCGGGGCCGGACGGCGGCGGCGGCGCCTGCATGCGCCCCGGGGTGCTGGCGGCGCTGATGGCCAAGTAGTTCCGCTCCGAGGGCAGCCCGGGCAGTTGTGCGTTGCTGAGCACGCCGCGCAGCGCCGCCGACACAGCCGGTGGCGCCGGCGGCGGGTTGACCTGCACCGGCGGCGCGGCAGGGCCGGCGAAGGCGGCGACCTGGCCGGGCGCGAAGCTGTGCGCGCCGCCACCGTCGCGCGCCGCCGCCGCCGGGCCGCTCAGGCGCGCCGGTAGGGAGTTTTCAGGCGGGAGTTGGTAGCGCCCGCGCAGGAGCCTGCTGGCAGCATCCGCCGCCGCCGCTACGGCTGCGGCTGCTGCCTCCGCGTCTGCATCGGCGAAGTCGCCACCGCTTCCCTGTGCCTCCTGACCGGGACGGGGCTTGCCGGCAAGTAGCTCGGACGCCTCCCTGCCCAGCACTGCCAGGACCGCATCCGCCGCCAGCTGAATCGCCGCATCCAGCTCCGGCGTCGACGGCGCGAACACGGTCGCGGCGGCGGCGTGACGCGCCGGCACCTGTGCGTCACGCGGCATCAATAGCTGTGCCTGCGTTGCGCCGGCGCTGGCGCTGCCGCGGAGGTTGTAGGCGGCGGCACCATCAGACGCCCGCAGCTGGCGGGCGCTGTGAGACGACGCGTGTTTCAACGGCGCCAGCGACGCTACACTGCTGCTGAGGCCCAGCCCGCCACCGCCACCGCCACCGCCACCGCCACCGCCGCCTCCACTTGCTGCTCCACCGGCTCCGGGCGTCAGCTCCATCATCACCTGCACTGCCAGCGGCACGTCTGGCTCCGAGCCCGAGCCCCCCAGCCCGCCGGCCACGCTGCTCGAGGCGGCGATGGCGGGCGGCGGCGCGAACAGCGCCTGCGGCAGCGCCGGCGCCGGCGGCAGCAGCATCGCCATCGAAGGCTCCTTGGAAAAGGGCCGAGGGCTGCTGCTCCGGCTCCGCCCGGCGCCGACGTTGGCGGCGGCTGCGGCGGACGCCGCCGCCAGGTGCGTGGGGCTGGGGGAGCGCGCACGCTGTCCCAGCGGCGACGCAGCCCGAGCGCGCGCCTGCTGCCGTTGCGGTGATCCGGGGCCAGTGCCCGACAGCAGCGCTGCCGCGGCGCCGCTGGGGAAGCCGGCCAGAGCCGCATGCGCCACCGACTCACCCCAGGCGGCGGCGGCGCCGCCAACGACACCGCCGCCGCCGCCGACACCGCGCGCCGCCAGGCTGCTGATTGGGCTGGTGGCGCGCGGCGGCAGCACGTGGCCGTAACGCCCACTAGCGCTGCGCGCCAGCGCTGGCGGCGGCGGCGACGTCCGGGCGGTGGGCGGGCCGTTGACGCTGTTTCGCGTGCGGTCTGTGCCCCGCTCAGCGCGTGTGGTGTTGGGCAGCTTCTCTACCAGCAGCTGCAGCGCCGTCAGGTCGTACAAGGTGCCTGGCAGCGCCCGCATGCGCCGCCGCGCCTGCTCCAGGTCCGCCGTGGGGGCGGGCACGCCCGGCGGCGCCGCCACCGCCACCCGCCGCACCGCCGCCGCGTTCGATGCACGCGATGGCGACGGCGGCAGGCCGCTGCCCGCCAGCCCAAACACAGAGCTGCTAGACGCCTGCGCCGCCAGGCCGCCGGCGCCGGCGGTGGCGGCACCACCCATCGCCGACGGCGACGCGGGCTCCGGCAGTGCGCCGCTGTACGTGTCACCGTCGGCTGCGCCGCCGCCGCTGCCGGTGTAGAGCTGCACGCGCTTGGGCGAGCGACACGACGTCTGCGGCCGCATCGTAGACGGGCTGCTGGGCTCGCTGGGCAGCGGCGCCTGCGTGGACGGCACAAGTGCCGACACGGCAGCGCCGCCGCGGCGGCCCGGAGGGGCCGCGAGCGTCAACAGTGCACGCACGCCCGACTCAGTCAGGCCGCCGGCTCCGCCTAGGGCGCGGGAGAGGCGTGCTCGCTCCTGTTCGTACGCCCGCATGCGCGCCCGGTGCGCTATCATGGCGTCCTGGGCCGGGCAAGTGGCGGGGGCGGGCAGTGAGGTGTCATGGACATCGGTATTCCGCGAATTGGCACTGCAAGCATGTTGGAGTTACGCTCACACAACGCACAAGACTCTGCTGCTGGCGTTGTACGGCGCATGAGCATCAACGGATTCAACACAGGCTGCTGAGCTCCGACCCAATCCTCAGCCCTGGGGAGCACCCCACACACACGTAGTGCCCTCCCTCCCCCTGCTTTCCCCACACACACGCGCGCTCCCACAGCCCGCACCCTCACAGCCCCCACCCTCACAGCCCCCTACCTGCGCCCCCAGCATCTGTCGGATCTTGGCCCTCAGCGCCGGCGCCATCACTTCATCAAGTGTCTCCACCCAGTCCGAGCCGCGCGGGCCCTGAGACGTCGCCGCCACCGCCGCCGTCATTGCCACCATGGCAGACAGGGTCAGCGACTCCGCCGATACCTCCACTCCACCGCTGGTGGAGGCGGCGGCCGCCGCCGCCGCCGCACTGAAGTAATCCTCTGAACCGTTGTTCCAACTGCCGTTGGTCACGGCGCTCTCCTGGCTGATTGGGCGGTCCGTGGCGGGCGCGCTGGCGGGCGCAGAGGCGGCGGCGGCGGCTTCGCCCGCCTCCGTGGCGCCCGTCGACGTGACCAAGGGCGATGCTTCCGCTGGCGCGGCAGACCCGGCTTGCCCTTCGCTAGCGCTGGCGCTGCCCTCCGCCCTTGCCGCTGGTGACGGGGCGCTGACTGCCACCTGTGAGGCGCTTCCACGCGCGGCCTGAGAGCTGCCCGAGCGAGACGCGCCGCCAGCCTGAGCCGCCGCCGCTGGCGCTGGCGTTGGCGTCGCCACTGGCACCGCCGCCGCCGCCGCCGCTTGGGCCGCCGCCACTGGTTGCATGGCCGTGGACATAGCCGTCGGCATGATGTCGCGCCGCGGGCTGGACCCGCCGGCAGGCCACGGCCGCGCGCCGCCAGCACTCCTCGCCGACCGCGGGCCACCGCCTGCGCTGCCGGCCCCGGCCTGGTCATTCAGCGCCGCCGCCCGCGCCGCAATCAGCCCGTCCAACGCTAGACGAGAGCTCACACCTCCGCTTCCTCCCCCTCCCCCTCCCCCTCCGCCGCCACCCGGCAGCCAGGCCTCCGCCGCGTTGCGGCGCTCCTGCTCGCGCCTGAGCTGCTCGGCCCGCGCGATCTCCATCTGCCGCGCCTGGATCTGCTCCTCCGTGGGCGTGCCCGCCCGCTCCAGCACCGCCGGCGGCCTCAAGCCCTGCGCCGCCAGGTAGTCCTTGTACACACGTGCCGTGTAGCTGGCACCCAGCTCCACCGCCAAGTGGTCCAACTCACGGCCGCCCGCTAATGCAGCAGCAGCCTCGCCGCCAGTCTGCGCCATGCCCGTGCCGCTGCCGCCGCCTCCGGCGCGGCGGGGGCTGCCGCCCCGGCTGCCGCCGACGGCCGCGCCTGCGGCGGCGGCGGCGGCGCCTGCGGCGCCGCTGGCGTCCGCGCCGAACACGTTGGCCCACTCCTTGGGCGGCACGTACCAGGCTCCGTAGCGCTGGCGGCCGCGGCTGCCGCTGCGCGACGCCGGCGTGCCTGCGAGGTCGCCGCCGCGGGCGCTGCCGGCCGTGCCACTGCGGGCGGTGCCACCGCCGCCGGGCGTGCGCGGTGTGCGCGGCGTGCGAGGAGGCGTGCCGGTGCGTGCGCTGGGCGGCAGCGGCGGCACGCCGGCGGGTGCGCCAGCGGCTCGGCTGCTACTGCCGCCGGGCTGTGGCTGCTGGTTTGACTGTAGCTGCTGCTGGTGCAGCTCGGCGTGTTCCCATGGGTCCAGTGCTGGCTGCTGCTGCAGCTCCTTGGCTTTGAGGTTCAGCGGCGGAATCGGGATGCCTGCACAACGCACACCGGGGAGTTGTGTGGGGCACAACACGCGCATTAGCCATGCAACCCGATGCACTTAAGATAACCCGGAATGGTGGGCGAAGGCACAGAGCTGTAGCAGGACTGCTATCTGGTAAACAAGTGGATGGTCACTCATCGGCCCAGCATCGCCAATCCAGTACGCCACCGCTTCAGGCCAGCCCTACCTTGCACCAACGGCTTCTGCCCGCGCCGCGCCGGCTGCTGCTGCACCTCCAGCAGCTCCGGCGGCACGTCCGCAGCAATCTTGATGTTGCTGGACTCCCATCTGCATGTGTTTGGTGCAAGAAGGGGCTGTGGTGACGAGCGAGGTGCCCCTGATACCTCCCAGCGAAGTCCAGTAGGCCCTCCCCCACCCGTTCGCGCACTCAAACCCCTCCTACTCCAAGCCCCCGAGCTAAACATGTTACGGACGGCAGCGCGAGGCAAAGCTTGGTATTTTAAGGGCAGCCGTGGCCATTGGACTCCCATCGCTGCAAACCCCGTATCCCACCTGAAGCCGCCAGAAATTACTTCAGTATCCGGCTGCATTATGGGCTTTATGATTGCCCGGGTTTGGCCAGCCGGATAAGCTCGCCACGGACAACTTTCTTATCGACCCATCGTTTTTGGTTCCCGCATTGACTTCAACATAATGCTTTGTAGTACATAGCTCAGATAGCAATGACAAAGGCTAGGGTGCTTGTGTGTCAAGCTCGAAGTGCAGCTGACTCCAGGTTAGCATTTGAGTAGCATTATTATATAGAAAGTATTAATTTCAACGTCTACAGTGTATGCTTCTCTGCTGTTTGGTTCTTGATGTTTGGACTCATCGCAGCGCCGTAAAGCTAATCACCCGCGAGAAGCTCAATCCCCGGAGGCTGCCCCAAATCATGCTAACGATATAGGCATTTATAGACACAGCTGCCGTTTCGGGCGGTTAGCGCAACGTCTGTAAGGAATGGCTTCTCCTTCCACCTTGCCATTAGCGGCAGAAGAGCTCAAAGCCGAAGGCAACAAGTACTTTGGTTCCGGAGACTTTGTGAACGCTGCTGATGCTTACAAACGGTGAGGCCTTTGAAACACTGGTGTCACTGGGCACGGTTAAGCAGTTTTGGCGGCAGGACATATCATCGCCCTTCTACCATTCTCATCAGCTGTATGTCACATATATGACAATATAAAGAAGACTTTAGCCGCCGGGGGCAGATCTGCTCTGGCGCGTCTGAAGTGCAGTCTGGAGTCAGCGTGGAGTCAGCACACACATTGGCATGCGCTCCCTCTTTACGTTCTTGCAGAGCCATCGGCGTCTGCCCCGAGAGCGCTGTGCTGTGGTCAAACCTAGCTGCTGCACATGTGAACCTCAAGCAGTGGGGTGAGGCGCTGCAGGCCGCTGGGGAGTGCCTCAAACTGGACCCGGGTTTCATCAAGGCGTACGGCAGGAAAGCCGCTGCGCAGCTGGGTCTCATCAGGTGCGGTTTGTCCCTCTGCGGTGACACGGGCACGATCAAGAACCTGGGTATCACTTGGTCGGGATGTAGGTCAGCTAGCCTGCTTGGACTGACCCGCGTTTCACAGGAGTAAACACCCACCATCGCTTGCATAGTGTCGAACCTTCCCCCTTGTGCTCTCCTGCCGCACCCAACAGGCCGGGCGATGCGGAGTGCACGCTGCGGGCCGGCCTTGCGGTGGACCCGCACAACGGCTTCCTGCAGGAGGAGCTGGAGCGGCTGCGCAAGGTGCGAAAGGGCGCGAGCGGGTATGTGGGAGGGTGAGAGGCTGGACGGAAGGCTGTGGAAGAAATTGGGAGGTGAGGCACGCATATGGGCTCAAGTGGCCACTGTGCAACTACAGTCTCGGGGCTGGGCGTGGCCCGTATGCGCCTCTGGGTTTGGGCATGGCCGCATGGTGGAAGCTTGAACTTGAAGGCCATGTCGCCGCGCAGGAGGACGACGGCGACCAGCGGCCAGTGCGCGGCATGAACGGCTCGGACCGGCCGCTGCGAGACATGCAGGGCAGGGTAGGTGCGGCGGGGTGGGGGCCATGCAGCGGGGTGGGGTCGCACAGTACCGTATCACAGCTGCAGGAGGGCAGGAGTGTCCTCTTTTGGGGGGGGGCGCCTTCCCCACACGCACCGGCAGTCGTACATGACCATATGCCAGATGCGCGCGGGACACGTTGCCTGTGCCTGCCTTGCCATGTACCCGTGCTGCCGCAACCACACACATGCACACAAAAACAACTGTCAAGCCCTTGTCCTTTTCTCCCTCCCCTCAGACTGGCCTGTCCATGGAAGGCAGCCCGCCCTGGCCCAGCCCCGCCTTCAAGCACGGCTACAGCGGAGACTTCGAGTGGGTGCGGCGGGGTGGCCGGCTGTGCAATCCTGGGTGGCGACGATGGAAGGCGTGGGCGGGCACAACAGGTCCAGGGCTCATACCAGTGCAGCACCCTTGACCCCGCCTGCGCAGAGCCATGCGACACAGCACGGCGAACCCCAAACGCCCTACCCGACCCAAATTGGAAAACGCGCCTGCAGGGCCTTTTCCCGCGCCTTCCAGCCGGCGGACCTGCAGCTGCGGGCGCTGGAGGCGCGGCTGCCGCTTGTGGCGGTGGTCATCAGCGGCGCACAGCGGCAGCGCGGCGCCGACGGCCAGATACCCGACGTGCGTGCGTAGGGCGCCACGTGTGGGCGCCACGTGTCGGCGCCGTGTTGGTGTTGGTTAAGCGAAACGATCGAATAGCGTGTGCAAACTGCTTTTGGGGTACTGGGAAGGGCACGGGCGGTGAAAGACGTGTTGCGGGCAGCGCGTGGAGGGACCATGCGTGTGTCAGAGCTTGGTTGCTGTCCCGCCGCCTGCTGCCGCCGCCACGCAGCGCACCGCCTCCGACGCGGAGCGCGGCACGCAGCACCGGCGCTGCCTGCAGCTGCTGCTGGACGCGGGGTGCCGGGTGGACGGCAAGGACGCGGCGGGCTGGACGGCGCTGCACCACGCCACAGGTGCGGCAGCAGCTGCACGCGGCTTCCATGTGTGAGCTGAATGTGTATATGTGTGCGCGTGTACCGTACGTGTGTGAAGCGCCTTCATAAAGGCTTAGTTCATTGGTTTGTTTCGGTATGAGTTTTCAGCTGTGCCGCGTGCGCCTGGTTGGGCCAGCAGCTACCCCCTTCTTCCTTGACGTCCCTGTGTGACGCCTCGACAAGTCTGCCTGCGCCGCCCCTAAGCTAACCCAGCCAGGCATTCCTATCCTTTCGTTGTGTTCCCGCTCCCAAGCCAACGCCCGCTGCTGCGCCCGCACGCAGCCCACCACACGGTGTTGGACCTGGCGCAGATGCTGCTGGATGCGGGGGCCGACCCCAACCTGCAGGACAGGTGCGGCGGGTGCGGGGGCGGGCAGGAAGCCGGGCAGGCAGGCAGAGGCACCGGGGACTAAATGTTCGGGTTGCCGAGCGGGCTGCTGGAACTGACCTGTGGCAAGTGGAATGAAACCCCACGGCGTGTCACCGGTTGAAGTGGCCAACTGGGACGGAAGGTTGCTCCATGCCAGCGGCGCTGGGTCGTGAGGTCCTTGGCATGTCTCCGCTTGTGAACTGTATGTTTCCATGGGTCCCGGCACTGCACCCACCGTCCATCTACGCATTCACCTTGCATCCAACCTCGCACCCCCCCACACACACACACACGTGTGGGCGGGCTTTCGTGCCGTGTTTGAAAACCCACACTCACACACACGCATACACTCCTGCATCGCATACGCTGTCCTACGCGTTTTGTTACTCTTGTGCTCTTTAACACATACACATAAACGCCCGCAGATACGGCACCTACCCGCTGGTGTCCGCGGTCATGAACGCCCAGGTGCAGTCCGTGAAGCTGCTGCTGGCGGCGGGCGCGCGGGCCGACCTCAAGGACAACGACGGCTGCACCGCATTGCAGGTCTGCAGGTGCGCGGGTGTGGGCTGCGGGGTGCGGGTGGGTGGGCGGGTGAAGGGTGCATGGTGCGGGGTGCGGGTGTGGGGTGAGCTGGTGGGGGCAGGATGCTGGGTGTTGAGGCAGGTGCGGGGCAGGGATTGTCACACGTGCCAGCAACATTGCACGTGCGCGCCCATGCACACGTCCCGGAGTTTCCACAATGTCCATTCATGCACAACACGCATACTCACTCACTCACCCGCATGCAGGTTTCACCCGGAGATCCAAGCTCTCATCCACGGGGCGCACTTCTCCAACGTGCGACCAGGTGTGCGTGCAGCGAGGGACATAAATCCGCACACAGGTCAACCGATGCAACCGTGTGCTTTCCGCTTCGTGCTTTTGCCTGCGTTCCTGGACCCCAAGCGAGGTCGCACAGTTTCGTTACGGGAGCTAGCATGAGAGTTTGATCCGAAGCCGCTGCTGGCTGCCATGCAGGCGGCGGCAAGAAGAAGGCGTGCGCTAACTGCGGCAAGTCCGGCGCAAAGAAGGCCTGCACGGGCTGCTCGGGCGGCGTGCACTACTGCAACCGGTGGGTTAGCACCGGGAGGCCTGGCGGCACACCCGCCGCGGTGGGGCCGGTCGGGGTTTGCTCGCCTAGATCGGGGCTACTTCATTCGTGCCTCCGCTGCGTCGCGTGAGAAAGGCAAAGCTGCTCGTGTTTACAGTGGTGTAACTGTAAGCGCGCTGCCCTCTCTCTCTCGTCCGTGTTCTGTGCAACCCGTCTAAGGCTAAGGCACCCTTGCTCGCCACCACCTTGCACTCCCAGTGCCTGCCAGCAGGAGCACTGGAAGGCGCACAAGCACGAGTGCGGCAGCCTCAAGGCGCAGGCCGCCGCCGCCACCTACACCTCCGCGCCGCCCTTCCCCTTCCCGCCGGGCGCCGTGCCCGGCGATGCCGGAGCCGAGGCTGGTGCGGCTGCTGCCGGTGCCGGTGCCGGTGCTGCCGCTGACGTGGACATTGGCGACCTGCCGCGGGAGCTGCGGATCCCGCTGTTTGAGCCGGAGGCGGACACGGTGTTGATCAACAACCAGGTGCGTTTGTGGACCCGAGCGAGGGTTGTGAGGCTTAACACAACCAAGCAAAACATCATGAATGACCATGAAGCGCCCGAATCTTACCAGGCATGCTCATCCTACAACTTGCACACACACACACACACACATACACACATACACAACACACACACACACACACACACACACACACACACACGGGCGCGAACTTTCTGTTTCCCTTCTAAGCACACTTACACCCACACACGCGCTCAGGCCTACCTGGCCAGCATGCTGTCCAACCTCATGATGACGGACGTCAGCAAGGCACGTGAGTGTGGGAGTGCCCGGAGGGCCTGGCGCTACGACCTGGCGTCTTGGCTCCTGGGTGGCGTGCTAGGCTGTGTGTCGGCTCAGTGGAGACACAGGGTTGTGGGCTCCGGGCAGCGGCGCGGCTGCGGCAACGCAACGGGATCACATCGGCTGAACCCACTGCCACCTGCACACAACCTCCTTGTGTGACCATCGCACGCATCCCCTGCTCCGCCGGCCGCGCATCGTATGCACCGCCACCCCGTGTCCCTGCCCTCCCTGCCCTCCCTGTTTCCCCACTCTGTCCCGCACGCGCTCCTCCTGTCGCCGCCACACTGTCCTCCCACGCTGCCCCACCCCGCGTCCCCCCCCCGGAGCGCCTCTCCGTTGGCAAAGCATGGGCCACGCTCTCCTCCTCGCTCTTTTGCATTGCGTTCGGTGTAGTTTGGGCTGGTATCTACAACCCCCCCCCACACACACACACACACATACGCTGCCTGCATGCCCACGGCGCTGCAGCCATCAGCCCGGAGGAGGCCACTCGGCGCGCCACCCTCACCGCCACCAAACACCAGCGGCGGCAGGCGCTGACGACTGCGGCGGCGGCCATGACGCGCGAGCACGCAGCCAAGGTCAAGGTGCAGGTAGGTGCTGCCGCTAGCTGCTTATCAGAGGAGGGAAGGCAGCACATACGCCACGTGTGCGCAAATGTAGAGGCTGCGAAGGGGAACTTTATACCAAAACCCTAAGCAAGCCGGCCAAGGGGGTAGGGCATGCAGACATGGTTTGTACCGGTATAGCAGGGTATTGGCGGCCTGGTGGGCGTTGTGCTCCCACGGCGCGGGAAAAACCGCCAGCCTGCCGAGCAGGTGCATCAGCCCTTTACGGGGCATATGTCTGGCACACATGCCATGACAATCGAGCACGGTTGAGGTGCCGACCGGCTTGTGTCGCAGTCTTTTGCCTATGCCGTTGCCTCTGAGTTGCCCGTGCCTCATTCCCCCGCCACCCACAGGTCCACAAGCCCATGAACGCGCAAGAGGTGGCGGTGAGCCGGGCGCGTGTTTCGTTGCTGGGTTCAAATGCAGCAGCGGCGATGTTGCAAGCGTGCCGGACGTGGGTCCACTGCAGCGGCGTCCCCTGACTGTGGCTGCTGTCCTACACCACACACGCACACACACACACACACATATATATATATATATACACACCCCTGCAGGCCAGCCTGGCCTCCGGCTCCAAGCCCGAGGCCCTGCTGGTGTACAACGCCGACCGCTCGCTGGTGTGCTACCTGGGTGAGTGAGTGAGTGCGCCGGTGTGCCGCCGGCGGCCGCGGCGGAGCTGGAGGCGGAGACCGGTTTGGCGCCGGCAGGCTGCAACCGCGCAACCTGAAGAGCCGGGTGTATGCGGGCTCTGTCTGGGGTTTGAGGCTTGTTCCTGACAACGGGGCGTTGGGGCCCATGCGTGTACAATGCTGTTGGTCAGCTCTCACCGTGGCCCAACCCTTCGCCGCGCTCCTCTTCCTCCGCGCCAGACGGCGAGACGCCCGCGGGTGGCCAGCTGATGCAGCTGATCCGTGCGCGGGGCATCCTGGGGCCCGGCGGCGGCAAGAAGGCCTACTTTGTGAGTGCACAAGCGAGCACAGGGCGGGGCGGGGCAGGGCGCGGCTTCGCGTTTGTTCCCGCATGAGTCTTAGGGCTGGGTTGTAACCTGCGATCCTATTGTGCCTTTCTTACGCGCCCAGCACCCGCACGGCACACTGTGTCGTTTCCAATTCGTACCCGCACGCGCACCCACACCCGCACGCACACTCACATGCATGTTCACGTGCCCGCTCACAGGCCTGCTACTTTGACGACAAGTGCGCGCGCAATGCGGAGGGCGTGCCCACTGAGATGGTGGTGGCCACGTCTATGCTGCCCATGCAGCCCTTCTGAATTGAGACTTGGGAGTTGGGTTAGGGCGGCAGGGGCAATGGCAGGCGAAGCAGAAGCAGCACAGTGCAGCTCAGGTACCGTATCAGACGTAGACACGCGATAGCATCAGGTTATGCGCCCAGCAGGAGGAGCGACCAGCAGCAGTCCGTCAATTCGTCGAGGGAGCAATCGTGAGTCGAGTCGTGAGCGGCTTCATTGCGGGGCGGGCCGAGTGACCAAGCATGCACGGCGCCTTTTTCGTTCACGAGTTGCTTATGGTTGTTTATGTTTAATGGCCACCATGCGTATAGTAATCAGAGCTGTCAAGATGGTAGAGCAGTAGGCCAGGCTGGAGCAGGCAATGCAGTACTTGCACAGTTGGCACGGACACGAGTTGGTTGGCTGCGACAAAGGTGTGGGGCGGCCGGGTACGGGCTGGCAGGGCTGGTGGCAGGCAGGTGCCGCACACGCAAGCACACGCCATGAAGCATGTCTGGCAGTTAGATGCGGAATGGCCATTGATGTGTAGCCGGTGGGTGCGAGGTGCGCCTCAGGCGCCGATACTGTATCACTGTGCAGTCGACGCAGGCACACAACGCAGGTAGCTATGTGATCATATGAGCTGTCGCTTTTTGCCAGATGGAAAGTGCTTGGCAAGAATGCTGAAGACGTGCTGATAATACGGTGGCACAGTGCGACAGGGTGGGCAAGCGCGGGTGTGGGGCCTGCCAAGCTGCCGGGCAGTTGCGGGGGGCTGGGGCGGTAGGCGCAACGCGCCTGCACTTGCAGGACCACAGGCGCACGGGTAGGTGCTGCAGGAGTAATGGCACTCGGGCACAGCCAGGAATGCTGAGCCAGGGCAGATAGGTCCATGCCATCAAGTTAACGCGTAGCGCATGCAAAGATATGCTGCGGAGGTACAGTGCTTTGCGTTTGGCAGGCTCAACGGTAGTGAGCGAATCTGGTTGAGCTTGTCTGGAGGAGCAAAATGTGTGACGCGGATTTGTTGTGGCGTTTGAACTGGTTTCCCACGTCCCCGGGAATTTCCTGTGGCCTGGCCTGTGTGAGAGGCGCCCACGGGTGGCATTCCCCACGAGGGGCCACGGCGGGGGCCCCAAATGGCGGCGGCAACCGCATACTGTAGTCACAGGACCTGTTACCGGGATTCGCTTCATTTCATGATAGCGCATTCGCCACTACTACTAGTACACAGTGTACATCCGCTATGTACTCCAGTCCTTCAGCGCTACTGCAATGCCAGCACATTGTTCCGCTGCCCACGCTTTACCGCATCCTCAACATCACCTGCGATGCCGCCTGCTCACTTCTACCCGCCAACGCCCTCACGTCCTGCTACATACCGGCACATCCTGCTTGCCGCACTCCTGCTGCTTGCCTTGATATGTTACATCACACTTCCCATGCAGCCATCCGGCCTATCGGCCCACCCGTCCCCTCACGCCGCCCTGCAAGGCCATCCGTGGCTGCCACTACACACATGCGATTTGACCCTGACTGCTGTCCATGCGGCCGCCTGTCCCACAGCCTCGCCATGGAACTGCCGAGTGACTGACTGGCTGTCACGACTTCGGTAGCTAACAGGGCATACATGGAGCGTGCCCGACGGCTCCAGCAGCAGCCAGTGAGCGCATGCGCTTATCTCTACACAACATGCAGCCAACACCGTGCGGTACTATTCGCCTAATCCGAAACCGTGCATACCTGCCTGCGGCCTTACACTTGATTGACTCCGCACACCATACCCGCCCTGCCCCGCCGTCCCCGGCTGACGCGCCATCCTGCCCCGACTCCCGTCCACGCCTCACTCCGTGAGCTGCCTCTTGCGGCCGCCGGCGCCGCTGCGCCCTTCGCCACCGCTGCTCCCACCGCCAGCCAGCGCCTGCTTCAGCCGCGCCTCCAGCCCCGGCTGCCCTGCCGCCAGCGCCGCCATCTCACCTTCCTCCAGCTCCTCCGCCAGGTCCGGGTAGCGACCCAGCAGCCCCGCCAGCAGCTGCGGCTGGCCGCCGCCGCCGCCCTCGCCGCCCAGCCCCGAGGCCAGCAGCAGGTCTGCCATGTAGGAGTCGGGCGAGGCGGTTGTGACCAGGTGCCGAGTCAGCATGTCGGCGGCCGGCTGTAGCAGCAGCACGTCTGCCAGCTGCAGGCAGCTGCGCGCCAGCTGCCGGGAGGGCAGCTGCAGCCTGCCGCCGTACAGGTACCCCAGCAGCGCCTCCAGGGCGGCGGGGTCGGTGTCGGGCAGGGTCAGGTCGCGCGTGCCGCTGTCGGCCATGCCGCTGCCAAAGAGCGCGCGGAAGTAGGGGCAGCGCGCGGCCAGAATGCCGCGGTGCACGGGGAAGGTGCGGCGGGACCCCTCCACGCCGGCGCTGCTGGCCTCCACTCCAGCTGCCGCTCCTGTTCCTGCCGCTACTGCTCTTGCCGCTGTCCTTGCTGCTGCTGCCGTTCCTGCTGTTGACGCCGTCTTGCTGATGCTACTGCTACCGCTAGCCGCGCCCCCGCCGGCAGCACTGTCTGCAGCTGCTGCTGCTGAGCCGCGCCGGCCTGAGCCTGTTGCTGCTGCTGGGCCTGCTGCCGCCATCGCCGCCGCTACCGAGCCACCACCCGGCCCTTGCGCGCCTGCTGCGGCGTCTGCCTCACCGCTGCCGCCCGGCTGCGGGCGGGTGGTGATGAATGCGGTAATGGTGGCGTCCGAGGTGGTCTCAGGGTTCTGTAGCAGCCACGACAGCTCGTCAAACACGTCGGCTGCCTTGGCGCAGCAGCAGCAGCAGCTGGAGGGCGCGGTGCCCGCGCCCGACCCGCCACGCGCGCCCAAACCCGTGCCCGAGTCCCCGGAGGCCGCTGATGCCGATGACGTGGATGCCCCCGATGAGGTGGCTGTGTCCTCGCCATCATCGGTTGTATTGTCATCGCCGATCTCCTCGTCGCTGGATGATGAGTCCGCGGCGGCCGCGGCCTTGCGGTGCACCGGGCACAGGTCCTCCGGCAGGGTGGCCGGGTAGGCGCACGGCGGCGGCGGCTCCAGCCACAGCTCCAGCCGCACCACCAGCGCCCCGTCATCCGGCCGCAGGAAGCCCGAGCCTGGCTTTGTAATGGTTGCCAGCGACAGCGGTGCGCGGCCCTCCAAGCCGTGCCTGCGCGAGCTGCCGCGGCCGAACTTGTGTCCTCCGACTGCAGGCCAGGGAGTACAATCACGGGGTGCGTTTCGCAGGCGGCGGCGCGGGGCACCGCAACTTTGGCAGGATGCACAGCGCGTGGAGTGAATGAGATGCGTGTGCGTCTGCTTGTGTGTTATAGAACACTGGCCCGTGCGTCATCAGCATGTGAGCTTGACAATCCCCCCGCCTTGTATATGTAGGCAAGACCAGCGCAGGATACTCCACTTACACATTTCAAGTTTTCGTGTCGGAAATGTGCGGTTGCGGACTGTGAGCTTGTACCAGGCGACTGCCGGGGGCCGCACCCGGTCGGGCGCTGAGCCAGTCGGGGACTGCTGGTGCTGCTGCGGCTCCACGATCATGCGCTCGAGGTGGAACACAGGGTCCCGCGCTGCGTTGCCCTTGCCCTCCACATCCGAAGAACATTGCAGCTGCCTGTGGGTAAGGCGCAGAGGGGGCAGCGGTCTTGGCGGCCAGAGGTAATCACATCAGCGCGCGGCCGCACGCGTTGAGTGGGCGGCGGGTGGGCCCGCAGGTGGAATGCCCACCCTCAAAGCGCACCAGTCATAGAAGCCCAGCCTGAACTTCTGCGAGCTGAGAATAGTTGCTTCTCCGGCGGCGTTGAACTGCGCGGCGAAGTTGATTATCTCCCACTGTCGAAGGCAACGGGCAGGGTGGCGGAAACTTGCGTGGGCATAGTATCCCATGCCCAGACAAATGGTGCTGTACGGTACATCGCAGTGCGCCTATTCCGACATATATTCCTGCGTGCGAGCGGTCGAGCAGTTGAACGGCTGCGGGGTGACATGTTTCGTGCGTGAGCACGGTGAGCTGCTCCTGCGCCTCACTCGCCACCTAATGCATGGATGTGTAAACCTACTTCGTAATCGCCGACATGATGAGAGTAGTTACTGGGCGGCTCGCGAGCTTGCTCCTGCTGGCGCCGACGCTCTCTGCGCTCATGCTGCTCGTAGGCGAGGCTCTGGTGCCAGCCTGGCCCGCCCCACCTACGAGCCGTTTGTTTTGTCCTAGCCATCTCAATATTTGTATTATGTGCTTGAAGGCCCAGGCTGGCTTGTTGACAATTGGCGGGACATTAGGGTTAGGTGATTGAGCTGTGTTTAAACTAGGAGCGGCGAAGAGATGGGCTCTGTAGGAAAGATGAAGTCATAGTACATTGCGCGTGCTCCGTAGTGCGATGCGGCCCCTCCAGTACACGGCCGGATCGGCACCACCGTGCGCTTTCCAGCTTCCGGCCTTCCCCGCACCTAAATGGGGCGCGACGGGACTAGCGAAAGCGCTTGGGTCAAATGACCGTAATGGCCGCATTAACGGAAGTGCAGTCCAGCACATCGCGCCCCGACCCCTGCAGGCAGGGCACGAGGCAGGGGTGGGCCAATGGGCTGGGCCCTGCTTGGATGCGTGATGATTTGGAGTGGTGTTTAGGGCTTCAGGCTGCTGGCGCTTGCCCAAGTCCAGCTTGGAGTTGTCCTGCGTCTGGTGATTTAGTGATTAGTTGACAAGCACCGCGTAATATAAACGGTTGTCTGTGTGGCGTGGGCGCGTGGCCTATGTGTGCGGGCGTGGGATCACTGCCCGGCTTGCGCCCGCGCCACGGTTACATAAGCCCAAAGGCCGCAACTGTATCACTGCACGCGAGCAAACTTTCCACACAAACAATCACTCGGCGATGCAGCCGGTGGGCCGTGGTTCCATGCCGGGAGCACTGCCGAAACAATTCTGAACAAGATAACGTAAAGGTCCTCGGAGTCACAGATAGGGCTGCCGTCCTGGCCTACGTCTGCACAGTCTACATGAATACCGTAATACGATGTCGTGTCGCCATACACAACGAGCCATGCTACAACTGCGACGCCAGCGCCGAGCTACCTGGCACACATGCTGAGTCAAGCACAATATTTGACTGCGACGTCGGCGTCACACAGCTGCCACACCGCCGCATCGCGCGCGACACAGCCGCGCCGCATCTGGGCACAAGTGGCAGGTCCACGGCCCTACGCGGACGCCGTCTTGTCTCCACCTGACACCACGACACCACATTTAACTCACGCCCACCGCCACAGTCCGCATCACGGCACCCGGGCCCCAAACCCACCACAGCCGCCCCGCCCCCCGCCACCTTCCCCCTCCCCGCCCTCGCCTCCCCCTTCCTCCCTGCCTCCCGCTCCGGCTCCGCTCCCGCCCTCCTCTCACGGCAGCCTGTCGTCGAAGTCAATGGCCGCCATGTCGGGCTGGGCGGCGCCCGTGGGCTCGCCGTACAGCGCGGCGTGGCTGGCCCAGGGGCACAGCATCATGCGCAGCTCGGCGCGCTCCTCCTCGGTGAGGTCGCCGCCGGGCTGCAGCAGCCGCTGCTGGGCCAGCTGCAGGTGCTCAGGCACCTCGCGGCCCAGGACCTGGAGCGGGGGAGTAAGGTGAAGTGAGGTGAGGTGGGCTTAGCCGCGCATCGAGGACGACGTGTTTAATGTACATGAATGAATGGGGGGGGGCTAATGTGGGGATGATGGGTTGTGGAGTTGGGGTGGCTGGGCGACTAAGTGTCCGCAGCAGTTTTGCACACAACGCTAGCTCTGGCGCAACACGGCCCATACCATAGTCCCATATTGCATGGGGCCCATTCATTGGCCTCTGTGCCTGCTCCCTCGGCCACCACCATACCCCTCAACCCACACTCCGTCCACGCCTACCTCCACGTAGTTGTTGGTGTTGTTGCCGTCCTGCAGAGTGGGGTGGTCTGCGCTGTAGGTCCAGTGCCCGTCCACCACGAACTTGTACGCGTACCTGCGTTGGCACACGTGTGTGCGTGTTGTCAGAAAGCACAAGGGAAGAGAACACGCGGGACTGTGCCTGCGTGCGTGCGCATGCCTGGAGCAAGCGGGTGGGGTGTGCGAGCCTAGGATGGAGACTCCGGACACGCTTCAGGATTTGAAACAAAAGTCTTTTTTACGCATGCCAGACGCTGTGCTTGTGACCTGCAGACAGAAGCAGCAGCAGGACCACTCACTTGCCGGGCTGCAGCACCCGGTTCAGCACCATGCGGCCGGTGCCGGGCTCGCGCTCCAGTGGCAGCTGCTGGTGCCAGCCCACGTCCAGGCCCGCGATCTGCACAGCGGGAACGGAGGGGGAAGCAAGCGAGGGGGCAGCACGGGTATTGGCATTGGCATCAGCACGAGCAATCACAGGAGCGGACCGGGGGCAAGAAAGTTCAAAGGGCGAGTTTGCTGTGAGTTCGGGTGGCTGCAGGCTGCAACACTCGCCGGCTGCCCGGCCTGCACAACTCCGCCGGAATGCCCCACGTCCCGCATCGCCGTGACTGCCGCCGCCGCCATCTGCACCACCCCGCCCCACGACCCCGCCCCACCCACCCGCCCTGGCCTCTCCCCACCTTGAAGTCTGTGGCTGTGCCGGTGCGGAACACGGCGATGGTCACCGGCACCGGCTCCGACCCCACCAGCAGGTCCACAGTGGCGGAGCGGATGGCCTGTTCGTGCGAGGGGGGGTGTTGCATTTATGGCTAATTAAGGACGTGGTAGACGGTATACCATCTTGGGGGCAGAGCGCGTGTGTGTAGAGGTGTGTGTGTGTGTGTGCGCGTGTGTGTGTGTGTGCGCGTCATGATGCGTGTTGACGTGGTGGCTTCAAACGTTTACGAGCGGCCACTACATTATGGCATACCCCTTACGCTGCCCAGCGTGTTGCCTCCCCTTGCCCCTCTGCACACACATACGGCATCGCGCACGAGCCACACAAGCCACCCCCACACGCGCGCACCTCTATCCGCGGGCTGCACATGCGCTTGCCACGCAGCAGCTCGTACGCGGCGTCCAGCTGGAAGTCCCGCAGCCAGAACATGTAGGCCAGCGCGGTGGCGGGGGCGCGGCCCATGCCTGCGCAGGTGTGCGTGCGTGTGTGTGTTAAAGAGCACAAGGAAACGTTGCGCAAAGACAGTGTATGCGTGTGTGTGTGTGTGTGTGTGTGAGTGTGTGTGCGTGCCAAGTTGATGTGCGTTTGCGAAACGGAATGGGGCTGGTGTGCGGCGCGTTGGGACGCGGGATGTTGTGTGTTGTTGTGTGTTGTGTGTTGTTGTGTAGGCTGGGGGTAGGGGAGGGAGAAGAGGCAGCTGGGTAGCTGCATTTCACCATCCGCACGGGGACTGGCCGCGACGTGCCCCCGCCAGTCACCCGCCCCCATGCACCCACCTGCGGTGCAGTGGATGTAGACGGTGCCGGCGGTGGGGTCGTGGTCGCGGGCGAGACGAGCCACGGCCTGCCGCATGAGGGCGGAGCAGCGGGCAGCACGCGGGTACATGGCATCAAGCCGGCAAGCCCAACACCGGTAGCAACTAAAAGTGAGGTTGGAGGTGGAGTGTGGGCGGGTCCCGCTGGCGCCCCAGCTCTGTCTAAATGTTTGCATAGCACCCAGCCACCGTGCCCAGCCACTGACGTAGCGAATAGGCCGGCCTGCAAGGCTGCAGCCCCCGCCCCCGCCAGGCGCCAGCCCTGACGCGCGCACCTTGGGCAGCTTGCGGCGCAGGTCGAAGCCGTCAAAGTCGCGGATGGGGAAGCGCACGTGCTTCAGACCCAGCTCCGCGCAGCGCTCCTGCGCACGGGCGGGCAGACGTGTGTTGTATTGTGGCACTGTCCTAGATTGCTGACAGCTCGTGGCAGTGCCAGGCGTACCACGGCGACGAGGGCAGCTGCGTGGCATAGCGCGGAAGTGTGACTCCACCCCTGCTGCCTTCCCTCCGCCGACTAATCCTATACAGCTGGGTAGGGTACAGACGCAATCCCCCCCCTTTGCCCCCCCCCCCCTTGCCCGCCCACCTGGATGGGGATGATGTCCAGACTGAAGTAGGCCATGTCCGGGTCTTCCTGCGTGGAGGCGTGAGTATGTGTGTGTAATTGAATGTGTGTGTAATTGAATGTGCATGTGATTGAGTGCGTAAGTGTGAGTGCCAGTCTTGTGTCATGACTTGTTGTTACTTGTATGGCTGTGTCCGGTCATGTCGTGCGGGGTGAGGGCCAAGTGCGTGCTGGTGCAACCCCTGACACCGACACCGCTCAGGGCGCCGCCACCCCAGGAACCCTCTGCTCCATCCTTTGCCCCAACGTCTCCACTCCATTCCATCCTCCACTCCGCTCCCTGCCCACCCCCTCGCTTCCCCTTGTCCCTCCCCCCTCCCGACCCCGCGCTCCCACCTGCAGGCAGAAGATGGTCCGCACGTTCTCTTTGTTG
This sequence comes from Chlamydomonas reinhardtii, assembly GCF_000002595.2. NCBI lineage: Eukaryota > Viridiplantae > Chlorophyta > Chlorophyceae > Chlamydomonadales > Chlamydomonadaceae > Chlamydomonas > Chlamydomonas reinhardtii. The sequence goes on along the minus strand of NC_057006.1, from coordinate 1,404,486 downwards.
TACAGGTGGTCCACGTCAGCAACCGTCTGCGTGCGGCAGTGGGGGTGGCGGAAGGGAGGCAGGAAGGCAGGTGCGTTAGCGTTACATGAGGGCAGCTTGTCTCGGTGTGTTTTGCCCAGTGCTGGGCCAACGCTGCGCGTTGGGCCAGAGCGCATCAACACTGCGAATGCGGTATGCTCCATCGTGGCAATGGTCTCCCATACTGGCTCCTACGACCTGGCATGCGTCCACAACCCTCGATGCAACCCCACCGCCCGCCGGCCCACCTGCAGGCAGGAGCCCACAATGAGGTCGGGCAGGATGCGGTTGTAGTTGAGCCCGTCCTCGTGCCTGTGCACGTGTGTGTGCAGAGTATGTGAGGGAGTGTAATAGGGGAAACGGAATGGGAAGGAAACACACATATGGGCGTTGCACACAGCGGGGACAGCGACAGCAGCAGTCCTGTAGAGGTGCGTGAGCACCTGCTGGTGCGCTCCACCCCCGCTAGTTTGGCTTGCTTTGGTTCATGCGGCTGCTATTTACTAGCCCCCTTCCATCAGGAGCCCGACTGCGCGTAGCCCTGCTGCCACAGCAACGTGCTGGTTCGCTAGCACGCGCGCGGCAAGGCCTGCAGCACGCGGACCTACAGCACCCCACATTCATGCAATTCAAACCCGCCTTCACTTATGTCGGCCCTTTCCCCTTGTGCTTGCTCCAACACACCGCTTGCATCACTCGCCTGTAGGTGAGTGTGGTGCCCATCTTCTTCTGCATGTCCTCGCTGTACGCCTGGCTCTTCTTGGCCTCAGCCTCCGCCGCCGCGTCCGCATCCACCGGCTCCTCATCCGTGGTGGGCTCCGTAGCGGCGGAGGTGGCGGCGGTGGAGGTACTGGTGGTGGCGGCGGCGTCGTCTGCTGCGAGGGGCGGTGGGTGGTGATGTGAGGCGGGGTGCGGATGACAGGCATGGCAGGGCTGGCAGGGCAGGGCAGCTTAGGGTATGTGAGACAGTTTCATGTGTGCGGAGGTTGGGGACAGCTGCTCAAATGGCGCTGGCATTGGGGATGGAGCGGGGGTCTTGGTTCGCTGTGTCACCTCACCTGTCCCGGTGGCAGCGGCCGCCGCGACCCCTGCGGCGGCAAAAGCAGACGGGACCAGTTGTAGCCGTGCTGTGCCCTCTGCTTTAAGTTGTGGAGACCCCATGACCAGCCGTTTATCCTAAAACCCCGTGGCAATGAGGATCACCATTTGCCAAAATCGTGTTTTGTTGCCCATGCCGGCAGGGCACCTGTCGTGCCTCATATGCAGCGCAACAACCTCCCGCCCAACCCCGACTCACACGACCGCCGCCTGCTGGCCGTCGACTGACTGCTGCTCCATGCTACTGACGTCGCCAACCGTACAGGAACTGGCGCAATGCGACGTAACCCCAGCCGCCTGCGTCCACGAGACAGTTGCGGAATTCAGTGCTTCCCGGCGAAACGTGACGCAAGGTTGTTGGATTTCGTCCAGCCATTGCCAGTAACAGCGTCAAATATGCATGTCAATGTCGTCTAGCTAATACCTGCAAGGCGCTTGGAGGCCCGGGTTTTGGAGTGCAAGGCTTTGCATGGCGTCCTGAAGCCAAAACTCGGCTGGGACAGACCACCAATAAGTTTAATTTATTAGACGAGACCACGACTTGATGGCAGGTGGATGTCTACAGCAGTTTCACTCCAAAAAGGCTGCGATTGTCGGGAGTCCAATCCGCACTTCTTGGTCAATGCTAATCCTCGTGAAGTGAACTTGAAATTATGCACATACATATCATACATACTTTCTGCAGTAGCCCCCAAAGGCCAGCTGGCGGCGAGTTCAATTCGAGGCAAAGCCCTGGACTCCAGTTTTGCGTGGCCTGATCGATTACTCTAGACATGTAGGGCGATTATAGGCTGTTGGTTCTATGCTGTCAGCGCCGGGAGCGGAGGCAGAAATACGGCGAGCCGGCACGCAACGATGGCGCAGAACCGTGGAGCTGCAGGAGGCAGCCAGGCACCTTCCAACCGCGCCCCCGAATACTCAATCATCGTCCCCACCTACAATGAGCGCGAGAACGTGGCAGTCCTGATGTGGATGATTGACAGGGCTATGCAGGAAGCAGGCGCGGGCTATGAGGTTGTCTTTGTGGACGATGCCAGCCCCGACGGCACCGCCGACGCTGTGCGCGAACTCATACGCGCTTTCGGAACCCATCGCGTGAGGTTAATCACGCGGGCCGGCAAGCTTGGGCTCGGATCCGCGTACGGCTCAGGCCTGGCGCACGCCTCTGGGGAGTGGATCATCCTCATGGATGCTGACCTTTCGCACCATCCCAAGCACCTGCCGGCGTTCATAGCAAAGCAGCGAGCGACGGGCGCCGACGTGGTGTCAGGCACGCGCTACCAGCTCGGCGGCGGCGTGGCAGGTTGGAACTTGGTCCGCAAGTTGACAAGCCGCGGCGCCAACATCCTGGCGTCCTTCATCCTAGGCGCTCGCACATCCGACCTGACAGGCGCGTATCGCCTGTACCGCCGCGACGCGCTGGCGAAGCTGCTGGCAGCTACGAAGTCGCGCGGCTACGCATTCCAGATGGAAGTTATTGTGCGGGCGCAGTACAGCGGGTTGCGCATCGAGGAGGTGCCCATCGTGTTTGTAGACAGGCTGTACGGGCAGTCCAAGTTGGGCGTTGGTGAATACGTGCAGTTCGTCAAGGGCCTGTTGCGGCTGCTGGTGGGGCTGTGATGCGGGCTGTGAGCCTGTGATGTCCAGACCTGGAGCTCAGCGTTCGGGAGTGCTTGATGGTTTTGCAGCGCGCCAAGTGCTTTGGTGATTCGGGAGAGACGTTAAGTGCGCGGCAGTAACAGGGCTTCGCGATGCTTCTGGCGGGGCGCTCGCTGCTGCCGGGCTCGCAGTGGCGTGTCGCTGAGCGGCTCTTTCGGTAACGGAGGGCCGATTGGAGCTGCTGGCGACTCTTGCTGTGGGCTGCTGCCGCGGCCTGACGTGGCGCCGGGCTCGCCGCGCGTGAACAGGGGCACGCTGCGGCGGGAGCCAGGACCGGCGTCTTCCGGGCGGCGGCGGCTGGAGCTGTGGGCGCATCTACACAGTGGAGAGACCTGCTTGGCGAATGCAGTCTGGCGAAGGCAGTCCAGCGAAGGCTGGCTGGCGCAGGCCGACTAAGCGAAGGCTGGCTGGCGCTGTCTGCTGTGCTAGGGTGTTGCGAGGCTGTGTGGACTTGGTTGGGCGGTGGGCGTGCCTGCACCGCCTGCGCTAGGTTGCGGGCGCTGTGGCTTGTGCTGTCTGGTGGGTCGGACCGGCTGATCCTCGTGGTTCAGCGAACTTGCACGGCCCTAGGCCGTCTACAGGATGCAGCTTCGGGCTGCACCCAACAGTGTGAGGGCCCTGCCCTGTTGGTGCTGGTGTTTTGGGGTAGGAGTTGCACTTTGCAAAGTGGCAGTCAGTCTGACGCCGACCCGCGGCTTAGGTGAGCAGCGCTAGCGTTTGCGGTGAGCCTTGCTCGGGGTTCCTCCCCTCCTTTAGTGAGGCGAGGAGCATGGGGGTCATTCGAGGTTCCCTCCTCGAGTGTGCGTACGTGTCTCGTGCGTTTATGGAGCCCTGGCTTGCCCGTGGCTGTCATCCCACATGTAACCTCTATTCGCAAACAAACGAGCGGCCAATGAATGGGGGCTTTAATATGCCCCTTGCGGTTGATGCGGATGTGCGTGGAAACGTGGTTTTAGATGTACGATACGTGGGTTGAGTGGACCGGCTATATGACGAGAGCATAGGCCATAGACTGGCAGAGTGGCAGACTCAGGGCAAAGACTGGCAGACGGCTAACATGAGGGAACACTTGGAAGCAAAAGGCCGAAGCCAATAGCTGCTTCACACTTGCCCAAGAACTTTGGGCTGCACCAGTATCCCACCGAAGGCTATCCTGTGTGATGCTCATGACCAGACCGTATAACCGCCGTAACACCGCCGTAGATGTGGCATACGACGACGCATGTGCACACACGTTGCTCGCGCACACGCGCCAGGTCATGACACTCGACTTCACTGGCCAAGACTCCTCCGCACTAGGCTTCGCCAGCCAGCTGATGCACAACACGCACATCCTTTTGTTCCCTGTGCTCTTTAAGCGCACATCCTCCATCCTGCTGCGCCCCGCAAGCAGCTGCAACACCCGTATGGTACATCTCGGCAACACAAACGCCCAGCTTAGCCACCCACAGATTGAGCCGTACCACATCCCTCAACGCCTCCGCCGCACCGCCAACGTGCTAGGAGGAACGCCACTGTGTTTGGTGTTCCTATGCACACACCGCAGTGCCAGCCCGCCCCCACCTCAGAAGTTGCCATCCTCCTGGTGCCACCCACCCACCGGCATGAGACCCCGGCCGCTAGTCCCCTGCTGCAGCGCAACCCCTTGCCCCCGGTCGGCACGCGCCAGTCAGCGGCGGGCAGCAGGGCGCTCCGCCAACCAGGTCACACAACTTCAACTCCGCCCTTGCCCCCTGCCAGCAGGCGTGCCACCCAGCATGCCCACGTGGAACGTCTCGGGACAGGCCGCCCCAGGAGTCCGACAAATGTACAAACAAAATTAAGTACCTTCATCTCCCCCCCAATACATACATGTATGTTCGCGTCGATGAAACAGCCGCGCAGCGGGCCTTGTCAAGAGACAAGAGATGAGGTGCACCGACCGTCGCCTGCCCCGCCTCGCTCAGCTATCTGCCGCCCAAAGCCATCACAAACCGTCTTCATCGCCACCATCCTGCTCATAGTGACAATAAGGGACAGACATCTCTCGAGCCAGTCGCCTGTGCCCACAGGCGACTGTGCCCATAAGGTCATCGATACTCCCCCCACGTGTCGTTGCGTTCATTGCCCCACGCACCCATGTCGTCGATAAGCACTCGTACGCCACGGCGGCTCCCTTGCTTGTTGTTTCCCCGGAAGCTTCAAGCAAAAGCCAGCCGCGGCGCAGGCCTCTCCCCCGTGGCATTGAGATCGTCATAACGTCCCAGCGAGCATCAAGTACACACCGGCCACCCTATAGCATCTAAAGTACTAGCAGTGCGAATACTACGGCATACAACACTCCTGCACCCCTGCCCTGCCGGCACTCACATGGTCATGTTCGCACACACGCGCACTGCTGAATGCACACACACACACACACACACACACACACACACACACCCGGCCTCCATGCCGTCATCATAGAGCCAGGCATGCATGCAGTTGCCTTCTCTCCCACGCAATCTGCTAACCGCCGCTAGACTGGACACTATCTACGCCGTGTGTGTGTGTGTGTGTGTGTGTATGTGTGTGTGCCAGCCTGGTGCTTGCGGCAACCGAACTGCTGGCTACTACGACGCGCCACCGCCCTTGAGAACATACACGCAGGTGCGCGCGGCGTCCGGCTGCTGTTCGCCGTTTGGAGGCCACGAGCTGCTGTCCGCCCGCAGCTTGAAGCTGTCGTGCACGTCGGGGGGCACCACGAAGAACAGCTGCAGGGATGTGTAGCGCTCCTTGCGCTTCAGGCGTGAGACGCCTAGGCGCTCGTACAGGTCCGTCAGCGCGCTCGCGCTCAGCATCTTGCCGCGGCTGGAGACGTTCAACTGGAACAGCAGCAGCGACTTGCCCCGGCGCAGGACTGCGTCCACTGTTGGGAAGTCGGTGCGCTCCGGCGTGAAGTACACGTTGTCTGGGATGTGCTTGCCGTCGCCGTGCGCCAGGAGGTCGCCGATGTCCTGTGTGTGTGTGTGTGTGTGTGTGTGTGTGTGTGTGTGTGTGTGTGTGTGTGTGTGTGTGTGTGTGTGTGTGTGTGTGTGTGTGTGTGTGTGTGTGTGTGTGTGTGTGTGTCGGAGGCGGGTGACACAGCAGCAGGCGGGTGACAGCGGTGGGTGACACAGTGACAGCCCAACAGCAGGGTGCCCAAGGGGGACCGGTGTGTGCAGCGAGCAATGCTTGGACCCAGTACGCAATACACCCCATGGTGTACTCCTACAGTGCGTGCAGTACGCCCAGCTAGGCCACCCCAACGCACACGCACATACACAAAAGGGCTTTTAAGTGAACCAACGCGCACGCACTGATGGGTGAATGAAACGCACCTTGAAGCTCTTTGTTTTGGAGGCAGCGGGCAGTGGGAGCTCGTCCGGCTCCGAGCGGGTCCAAGCCTTACTTTGGATGGGCTGGGCGTCGATGCGCTGGATGGTGAATGTCCCACCCTGTCGGTGGTGTCAACGTGGTCAATAGTTTGCGGGTTTGCTGGTGGCACTGTAATCATGTTGTGCACTGTAATCATGGGCCCTGCTGAGTGCACAGCACATGACATCCCCATCCCGCACACGAACCTCACCTCGCCGCCAGTGGCAACAGCCCACAAAGCCACCCGCCCACGAAGCCCACCGCACCTTGGCCAGCAGTCGGTGCATGAGGCGCTCGAACGCGTAGCCGCGGATGGGCCCAGACGAGCGCCTCACCAGACTTTCCAGCTTGGCGAGGTCGTCCCCAATCTTCTTGGCCAACCAGGCGTCGGCGACCCACCGGCTCGCGAAGTCCACGTGCGACACCTCGAACAACTCGTCGGTGTTGGTATCGTCGTTGCTGTAGGTGGTGATGATGTGCAGCACAAGGTGGCTGACCTCCGGCCCCGCCTCGAGACTGCCAATGCCCGAGGTGACCTGCTGGGTCGGTAGGCGATGAATGTGTTCAGAGCCAGACAACACACCCACACCCACACACCCACACCCACACCCACACACACACACACACACACACAATGCTCCAGGACAGCCATGCTGCTCAAGTAAAACAGTGCCGTGTCTCAGCTCGCTCGCCGCCCTTCCTGTCCCCCCTCACTTACTTGATCGATGCTTAATGTGTGCAGCGCCGTGGCTAGCTCTTTCGTTAGATTCTCCAGATCCAGATCCGGCAACTGCGACGGCACGCGCAGCACGTAGCGCGCCACACCACCGTACCGCTCGTACAGCTGCACCGCCAGGTCCTTGGGCACGTTGCTGTACACCTTCCTGTATTATAACAATGCAAGAGAAATGCATAAGCAAGCGAACAAACGAATGGCATGCACTTGTTCACGCGCAGCCAGCCGTACGCCATATGCGACTCACTCGCGGCACGCCAGCAGCTCCTCCTGGTCCCACAGCGGCATGTACAGCACTCTGGCAACCGACTTCTTCATCTCCTGCGACATATCAGGTCGCCGCAGGCACAGCAACTGAGAAAACTGCTGCTGCTGCTGCTGCTGCTGCCTCTGCTTGTGACCCGGGTGTATGATGATGTTTCGTTAGGATCCTATACTACCTTCGTAGTGGATTTGTTCGGCGAGGTGATAAGGATGACGCGCGCGGCCACACAGTGGTTCGGGATCATGTCGTCGCAGATGTACCTGAGCATGAATGGACACAGGGCACGCATAAGGGCACAGGGCGGGGTAACCAGGGTGACACAGGCATCAACGGCATCAACAAATACTGGAGTACCTCACACAAAGGGTGGGTGGTAGTTCGTTCCAGGGGGTTGCTGGGTTCAGTGACTGGGAGGTACAAGGGCGGGGGGCTACTTGCTGGCTTCAGTGACTTGGAGGGGGGGAGAGGGGATTGTTGGGTTCAGTGGCGAAAGAAGATGTGTGAGGAGGGGGGGCGGGTAACATTCATGATAAGTTAAGGAAGGGGGGTGTTGCACATCCAGTGAGCGTAGCGAGAAGATAAAAAGCTGGCTCACACGGGTATAACGCACGACAGGGTAGGCCCTGCAGTTCAACCGCCAAACTCGGGCTGACTGTCCCACCGTCAACTTGCTCAAATAGCTTCCGCATGTCCACAACTTTTGGTTGCCATGCAAACCCTATCCCATGCATGCGAGACCAAGGAGACGATCTGCAGCACAAGACTAAGGGGAGTGTGGCAGAAGACATTTAGTCCGCACGCTTTAAGCCAAAATCTTGCAGCGGCAACACGCAGATTCCATATGTACTGCAACATGCTGTCTTCGTTCTGGGCCATCGTAGAACTAAACCTGGGGACCCCCCCCCTTTCCCCACATTGTATACTTCTTCCGCCGCGGCGACCCCGAACCCCCTGCCGCGCCGTCCCAGCCTTCCCGCCCCCTCGACCTCCTTGCCCGGCTTCACGCCTACCTTGGTGGTGCACCGCCGCCCGGCCCGCCCCCCGCTGCCGGAGCGCATTAGCCGCTTAGCATGTATGACCTTATGCCCTGCGCAATGCCACTTTGTGAGTGACCCGGTTGCTTGGCCTGCCTCGGCCCCTGCCCTCCCGCCCCCGGGACGCCCCCTTGCGTCGGGGGCGTCCAGGCTTGCAGTGACCTCGGGGAGCCGCACGCGGCTCGCACATTGCTTACCCCATCCAGTTTTCCCTAACCGCGCCCATGCATGACTGCCTGGCTCCTGCCTTTAGCCCTGCCCCGTGCCCTGCCCCCTGCTCGGCCTCTTTCGCCGCCTGGGCTTACATGTTGTTCTGTTTCGCTTTGCCCGTCCCTTTCGTCTGGTCACCGCGTGTCGGCCCCTTTCACTGTGCCCCGCCCTATCGAATCTGCCTTTCCCGTTTCTCGCATGTCCTGCTCCTGGCCCGGCGCTCCCCGCCTGGCGTCGGGGCTGCTTTCCTGGTCGCCAGGTCAGCCGTGGGTCTTATGTGTTGTTTCGGTGCGGTCGTTTTGTGCTGTGGTGTGAGGCAACCAAGCCCAGGCGGCGATTTCGTTGACAACGCCGCTCGCCCCGCCGCTCCACGACGCGCGGCGTGCTGTCCACCACAAGTATTACTGTAGCCGTAGCCGTCTTCTGCCGCTAACCGTCTTCCACTACCTTAGTATGGTCGTGGTTTAGCGTGGGTTGGTAATCACAACCCCCCCCCAAAAAAACCAAACACTCTTAGTCGTTCATGTAAGCCGTGGACAGTCCAGAGTTTAGGGTTGGGCAGCAGATGCAAGGCATGTAACCAGGCCGTGTGCCATGCGACCCGTTTGACGCATTTGACCCATCGTGCACTTACCACGACTTCTTGTCCTTCAACTGCTCCTCGAAGGTCCGCCGGGTGCCCGTGCGCACTTCTTCACTTGCGCAGTCATAGCGCCACTGCGCGTCCAAAGGCACACATGCATGCAAGTTCCAGTGCGTGAGGCTCCAAACACCGACAGTGAGCGTAAGGCAGCTGATGGCTCGGAATTATAAACCGCTGCCTACAGTGCTGCTGCTGGCAACGTGCGTGGTGTGCAGTGAATGTAATATGCATATATCGCACTGCTGCGCACCTACCATCTTGGTGGGTTTGATGTGATGCTCCCACAGGATGTAGGGCGGCGGCTGCGGCAGCGCCAGCAGCCGGCCCAGCAGGTAGTACAGGAAGGAGCTTTTGCCGATGCCCGGCGTGCCTGTGACTGCGGGCGTATGTACGTGCAAGGAGGCGTTGGGTACAAGCGTAAGGAGGGCGCATCAGAGTCCGGATAGGCAGTCTCATGCTCCATGCCACGTGCCCCGAGCGCCGGCCATGTGTTCCACGGGGTATGAGTCCCTATGTCAGTGTTCGGCCCCTACCCCACAACTAGGATTGGGACTGAGGGACCTGGCCCCTGCAGGAACCCCCCACCGAGGCCCAGCCGGGATACCCCGCCCCCCCCCCAAAAAACCGGCACAGGCCGATGGGGATAGCTGTAACATGCAGGCATTGTTGTACACACAGCCTGCTTTGCCATCGGGGAAAATAGGCTCCGTGGCTTCAGATGTGACTGTAGCACACTTTAGCATCCATGTATGCTGATTAAGGTGATTCTGAAAGTGGGAGGCTAATGCTGCGCGAGCACGGAGAAACATGGTTTTGCCTCTTGCCAGACCAGCCGTGTGGCGTACGTGTGCCCGTCATGCAAGACATCTGTTACTGTGCAGGAAACATCAGCGCACCGCAGTGCGAATGCAGGTCACGCATGAACTTCAAGAATGCAAGGCATCGCTCATGCAACGCATGCAGCTCACGCTTTTCACCCCACAGAACTCAACTGATGATGTCCTTGCACGTGGAGTCCACCAGCTCCTTGAAGAGCGGCTTGTAGCAGTCGCGGATGTACACTTGCGTGGCCTTGGGGTCAAAGAGAAGGCCGGGGCTGGGGAAGTCCATGACGCCGCCAGGCTTCAACAGGCGGCCGCGCAGCTCACGGAGCCGCGCCATCATAGCGGTGGCGGCATCGTCGACCGGCGTCTCTGGAGGGGACGCATAAGAACGTGTCGCGAGCGCTTCAGCACGTGGCCTCAACGCGGCAAGACCTGGGGGTTGTCAGCTTTGTACAGCTGGGAAATGGGCTGAGGGCCTGTAGTGTTCCGACTGGGGCCAGCGCAAGGCACGCGCGTTCCCTTTGTTCACATGCCCCTCGCCATAAGTCCCAGCCATATGGAGCTCACAACAATGGTCCCCACACTACGCACAGCGACTTTCAATCTGCTAGGCGCCAGCGCTTGACGGCCATGCAACACCTCAACAGTCGACCCCAACTCACCGTCCAGCCAATTGAGCAGCAGCTGCTCCATCTCCTTGAGCAGCTCCAGCTTTTTGCTGCGCAGCTGCGACACCTCCATGCACAGCTGGAGTTCCTTGTCCACATACTGCAAATTGGCGACGCGCTTCTTCCGCTTCGCAATCAGCGCCGCCTTTTCCTGCTCGCTCAGACCTGGCGTCTCGAGCTTCTGCTTTATCTTGTCAACTCTCGCCTTGAGCGCGTCCTTGGCGGACTCGGTCGCCTCCACGTTGCTTTGCGCCACGCGCACTTGCTTTTTAGCTTTTTTAAGCTCAGTTGTGATGTCGTCAAGCTGGCACTGAATGTCGAAGTCGCGCGGGCGTTTGGTCATTGTGGGTATTTGACTGGCAAGGTAATATAGCGATGGGTGCAGGGTGAACAGATATACTATACAAGGGGTTGCAAAGCATAGTGGTGCGCAGTCGCCCTGTCACTCGCATGAGCACACTCTAACGAGTCGCACAGCCAGCACTGACGGCTAGCGGTTCCCCTGGCGGGTCATGTGGGGCGTGCCCCGCAGGATAGGACCGAGACGACATGAGAGGGTACAGGGCCTGGTAGGGGGCGGAAGGCCGGGCGTGAGGCTAGGCGATGCAGCAATACGTGGAAGGGCGAAAAAGGGAAGGGGGAGAACAGGGCGAGACGACAAGGCACAAGGGGGCCCGGGCGGGCGGGCGCACCTGCCTGCCGCCGCGCTCGCTGGCCCGAAGCAATCTGGTGCAGGTGGTGAGTTGCCGTCGTTGTCGGGGGGGGGGCAGGCGGCTGATTGGCGGCCGGCAATGCGTTGTCATTCCCAGGTAGGCCCGCCACCCCATTGATTGCCATCCAGGCGCCAGAGCGGTGCCTTGTGTCGCGGCGGCCACACCGGCGACCACAGCCGCGCCAGCGCCGCTCGCAGCACATGAAGCGAGTGCACCGGCGGCGGCGCGGCGCCGTTTTGGGCCTCCTGAAGGAAAGCGGTGGGACGCGCGCGGAGCACGTCGTCGTATGCGGGCGCCATCTGCAAGCCAGTCGCCTGCTGCTTCACCGTGAGGGTCAGCAGCGGCGGCACCTATATCACTGCAGCGCCATGTCGCCACCCCAGCAGGCACTGCGCAATCCACACCTGAGGGGCGGGTGGCGCGGATGCGGCTCCGCCAGGCGCATGCAGCGTGGCCGACGCCGCCGCCCTCCACGCCGCCGGCACACTCTGCCAGCAGCGCCATGAGAGCCAATGGGCAGCAGCACCGGGTGGGGCCCCACTGCAGCACCAGCGGCACCAGCGCCGCACGTGTCGATGATGTCGAGGGGGTGTGGGCCGCAGCACACACGCACCGAAGTACCGAACTGTTGAGTGTACAGCACGGTGCCGCGTCGGGCCAGACGCGGCCCCAGTGCACCAGCAGCGTAGGTCGAGGCGCGACCAGCAGGCGCACAGGGGCCAGCGCTTCCCAGCATCGCACAGCCGTACCTTCCGAGCGTGAGCATGCCCGGCAGCGCCGTGAGGGCCGGGAGGGCCGGGCAGCCCGGGCTGGGAGGTCGACACGCTCCACATGCGCCGCCGGCCGCCAGGGCAAGGCTGGCAGCACAAGGCAGGACCGGCGGGTTGCACCAGGGCGGGAGCGTGTAGCACCACAGGCCAGGCGCCAGTGCAGTAGGGCGAATGATGGATACGGGTGGGGGGTAGCGGAGGGCGCCGAGGAGGCAAGCGCGCAAGTAAGGGCGGGACAGGTCGCCGGTGCCGGCACCGGCCAACAACGGCACAGCCGTCATCCGTCAGGGGGCCGCCGCCGCCGGCCGCGCGCTGCATCGCCAGGGTGCATAGGGGGATGGGCGGCCGTGTGCAGCTGCTGCTGCATCAGGGTGCGTGTCCACGGCGGCTGTCCACGGCGGCACGTGGGCGCCAGCCACGGGTTGACGACGCAGATGATGCTGCAGCCAGCGCACTACCAGCTGCCAGCACAGCGTGCCGCGCGCGTACGTACGTGCTCCACCTACCACAGCCCGGCAACAGTAGGCCAAAGCCATCATCGCGACGGCGGCGGCAGTGCCGCGCAATGGAACGGAAGGCCGGGTATGTAGCAGCCGGGTCGGGCCAGGCCAGAGGAGGGGCGGTGGAGACGGGGCGGTGATCTACAAAACACATAAGTAAGCGTCTTAAGGAAGTCCACCAGTGCAGTCGGCAATGGCATGCCGGCAAACTCCATATGGCACACGACTGACGACAGCGGCGGGGGCGCAGAAGCCGCGGCCAAACGCGGAGGTAGGAATGGGGGCAGAGGGAGCCTAGCGTGGTGATGGCGGGGGCAAGCTCCGTGCTCCGTCCGCCGCGCCACGCACCTCTGCGCCCGCGGGAGGCGGTGGTGGCGGCCACGCGGAGACTGGAGTTCGGCGCGTGCAGGTGCGTCAGCCGTTGCGTACGGTGGGGCTGCATGGCTGTGGTTGCTGGACTTGTGTTGCAGGGCCTGCGCAGCTGTTTGGTAGTCCTGTCGCTGCGTGCTTAAAGTGTAGCCCGACCCGTGCTCAGCGTTCGTGAGTGCTTGATGGCTGCAGCGCGTCAAGTGCTTTGGTGATTCGGGAGAGACGTTAAGTGCGCGGCGGTAACAGGGCAAACAAACGAGCGGCCGATGATTGGGGGCTTTAATATGTCCCTTGCGGTTGATGCGGATGTGCGTGGAAACGTGGTTGTAGATGTACGATACGTGGGTTGAGTGGACCGGCTATATGACGAGAGCATAGGCCATAGACTGGCAGAGTGGCAGACTCAGGGCAAAGACTGGCAGACGGCTAACATGAGGGAACACTTGGAAGCAAAAGGCCGAAGCCAATAGCTGCTTCACATTTGCCCAAGAACTTTGAGACTGACTGGCCCCTTCGCCGGCACCAGTACCGGTATCCCACCGAAGCCTGTGCTGTGTGATGCTCATGACCATACCGTATAACCGCCGTAACATCGCCGTAGATGTGGCACACGACGACGCATGTGCACACACGTTGCTCGCGCACACGCGCCAGGTCATGACACTCGACTTCACTGGCCAAGACGCCTCCGCACTAGGCTTCGCCAGCCAGCTGATGCACAACACGCACATCCTTGTTTTCCCTGTGTCCGATAAGCGCACATCCTCCATCCTGTTGCGCCCCGCAAGCAGCTGCAACACCCGTACGGTACATCTCGGCAACACAAACGCCCAGTTTAGCCACCCACAGATTGACTCGTACTACATCCCTCAACGCTTTAACCGCACCGCCAACGTGCTAGGAGCAACGCCAACGTGTTTGGTGTTCCAATGTACACACCGCAGTGCCAGCCCGCCCCCACCTCAGAAGTTGCCATCCTCCTGGTGCCGGAACCAGCACTTGAAGCGGTGCGGGCAGTCGTGGATGGAGGCCGCGAAGCGGCACCGCCGCCGGCTCACCTGGCGCCCGCCGCGCCATGGCACCGGCCGCACCGGCTCCTCCTCGCCCGCCGCGCCGCCCGCCGCGCCGCCCTCGGCCTCCTCCTCCTCCGGCACGTCGAACAGCTTGCACTCGCACGCCGGCGTGCCGTGCACGTTGTCCGCCGTGGGCTCCTTATTCTTGTACTTCTTGCCGCAGGCGTAGCAGAAGTCGCAGCTGCAGCGGCACTGCATGTGGTTGCAGCCCTCGGAGCGCTCCACCATGAGCTGGCACTGCGGGCACTGCTTCCAGCGGTGCTGCGCCGACAGCGCCAGCATGGCCGCGTCCTCGGCGGAGCGCAGGTGCGCCGGCAGCGCCTGGAACTGAGCGCAGCTGTAGCCCTGTCGTCCGAAGTTCGTGAGTACGGGAGTGTCAGGTCATGCGCACGTGCTGAGAAAGGGGAGCGGAGCAACCGCGTTACACATGCTAAGGATGGGAACACAGAGTTACCGAGTACGTCAAGGGTTGTGTGGCATGGGAAGCTTCCAAGTATGATAGTGTGCTTGTTCCTGTCCTGCCCGCGTACCTTGTGCCAGCCGGGGATGCGGCAGCGCACGCAGAAGGCGCGGCCGCAGGCGGGGCAGGACATGGGTTTGTCATCGGGGATGTCATGCTCCTCGGGCTTGATCAGGAGGACTGAGCAGGACTTGTGCGGGCTGCAGGGCATTTTCAACAAGAGTTGCAAGAGAGCAACACATGAGGACAACATCCTCGACCCAAGCTAAGGGTAATGTTGGGCGTCAACAAGGTGGCGAGACATCCAGCAATTGCGTTTGCATTGCTTGCCCACAATAGTACTTCGTCATGTCCGTACCAGTAGATGCGCAGGTCCTCCGCGATGCCGCTCTCAGCCTCCATCATGTCAAAGGCCTGCATGTGGCACGTGCATCACCCGGCGCGGTGGGCTCTTCACCTACCCAATCACAACAAGGCGGCATCACACGCAAAATGCGCCAAGGGACATTGCTGGCAGCCTCAACCCCCACGCACCTGCAGGTCCTTGGGATATCCGCGAAGTGCGTACCGCGCCGCATCGCGCGACAGCTGCTGCTTGCAGCCGCCGGCCGCGCCCACGCCGCCGGCGCTCATGGGGCAAAGAACAGGAAACTTGCGGTCCCGCACCACACCACGCACATAGGAGGTCAGGCAGCCGCGGCAGAAGTTATGCCCGCAGCCCGCGGCGCCGCTGCTGCCAGACGCCCCGTCCGCGCCGGCGCACGTGACCTGGTCCAGTGAAAAGCGGTCGCAGCAGCTGAGGCACTCCGCGGTGGCGCCCCGCTTCCCGGCGGCTGCAGCCGGCGGCGGCACCGCAGCTGAACCGCCAGCCGCAGCAGCGCCGCGAGAGGGGCCGGCGGCGCCGCCACTACCACTGGCCCCGCTGCCAGAAGCACCGCCACTGTGACGCGAGGTGGTGGCAGAGGGCCCAGCGGCGCCGCCACCAGGCGGAGCCGCCTGCTGGCTGCGAGTGCTCATGCGGCTGCTCGGAGTCCCGCCTGTGGTCGAGGACGGCCCCGCTGCGCCGCCAGCCGCCGACCGGCCCGCCGGCCCGCCCGCCGCGCTGCCCGCAGCCCCCGGCCCGCCCCTCTCAACGCCCGCTGGCCCGCCGCGGCACGGGCGCTTGCGGGGCGGGTCGACCTCAATCGGCTCCTCAATCTCGTCCCCGACATGCTGCCAGGTATACGGGTCGACGGACGCCAGCCGCTGCGCGAACGCCCGGTCGTGCTGTGCGATGCGTGCGTTGATCTTGTCCTGCTCCTCGAGATCCCACGCGACCGCTACCGACTGCCGCTGCGCGGCGGCGTCCGCGGCGGCGCTCTGCCGCAGCTGCTCCGCTACCAGCTTGCTTTGCATGTCCCGCACGCTGGCTAGCTGTTCCGACACGATGCGGACGTCAGGGTCTGCGTGGGGAAGGGGGACACATCAGGGACCAGCAGCAGGTGAGGATGTAGGCGCATGGCACGAGATGGCCCAGCTCGCCAAGTGGCGGGTTGGGCGGGCACTCTGGGTAGGCGCTTGGAAAGGAGCTGGGCGCCGCACCGAGGAGGACACGGGAAGGACGGCATCCCACCTTCATCAACCGCAGTGACCTCTTTGACAATCTCGACTTCGTCGTCCGGTGCGTGAACCCAGGCGAGAGCGAGCCGCTGAGCGAGAAGGGCATCCTGTTGCTCTTGCAGCTCCTGCTCCTGAAGCCGCAGTGCAAGAAGCTCAGATTCTCGCAAGCTTGCATCAACTAGTGCAGCCATGATGGACAGAAAACCGAGGCTGAAAGGCGAAAGCGCTGATGCTAGTGCAAGCCTGTCAAAAGGCGTTCACCGAGTGCATGCGTGTTTCGGTCAGGATGATTGGCTGTATGCGTATTTTAAGTTCTGCGAGGAAAGTGGAGATGTGAAGTGATTGCAGTTGGCACACATAGCACCGGCTGGTGCCGCCCAGGGGAGAAGATGCCCATTGTGCATGACATGAAGGTTTTCCATGTAACATGCGTTAGCTCTGAGCGCCCGACGCGACCACGCGGGCAATACCAGGTTGGAGCGGTGCCAAGACCGGGGTGCGGACACAGCAGTTGGTGCAGGTTGGCCCCCGCGGGCCGAGTGGGTCTGTAACGTTGCGAGCATCGCCCTCCCTCACCCATGAAATGTACGTTATGCATGTTTGCTTCAGTCGCAACACTGACCAAATGGATCATTCCCAATTTCTACAAGACCATACCACTGGCACCATGTGCTGAGGTGCAGCCATCGATCCTCTTACCCTTACACCTCCATCTTGCCGCATTGAAACTAAGCATGCACCTGTAAATTCTGTGGGCGAATTGCCACCGCGTTAGGGACGATGGCGGCCGGTGTTGCGGCCTTGCCTCCTGCGCCGCTGCGAACACTGCTGCAACGGCTGCCGCCGCTACCACCGTTGCAAACAGGAAGGCAGCGGCAGCGCGCACTGATGGACCAGTGCTCCTGAACCCCTGCCATTCGGGTGAGCGGGCGGCGTGCGGTGGGCCGTGCTGCGGGTAGTACTGCTTAATGCTGGGCACGCAAAGCGCCAGCAGGCACGGTGCCTTAGCCGCCGCCGCCGCCATCAACATTGGTGGGCACTCTGCGGCCCACAAGCGGCCCAAACCAAACTCTAGAACGCTGACTGCAGCCAGCCTCACAGTGCGATGCAGTGTCCGCTGGCGATGTCGCCTGTGTCGCCGATGATTCTGCAGCTGCTCTGGTGTCTTGAGGGGGAAAACGGGTCGCTGGGTGGCGAGGGCGGGGTTGGGGGTGGCGTGCTCCCGTACAGCTCCCGCTGTCCCGCAGTTGCAAACACGCATGTCGACGCGCATCCCAAGCAGAGGACAGGACATGGTCATAAAACCAACAATAAGGACCACACGCATGCAAGCATGTTCGCTTGCGCGACAGTGTCAAACAGAGCAAATAACAATCCGTTAAACCCCCATTCCCACAATGTTCCACGCATGTCCACGCAAAACCATTGATAATTGCTTTTGTATACATTGCAGTAGAGTCTTACACAGCGAGGATAAGGAAGGCAAGCGTGCAACCTGAAGAATTTTGGATATACCGAAGTTGAGTGCTTTTCATGAGGCGGCCTTATCTCGGCTTGCGAACCGCGACAATCAATTAAATTTTCAACATCGGCAGTGTTTGTGCACTTACGACCCGTTGCTTTGACCGGCTAGGGCTCAATTGGCGATTCCGAGAAGTTGGCGTGGGCAGCTGGAACAAAACGCGCTGGCCTTGTTGGCTCGAGCGCTGTTACTACCATCAACGGACGACTTGAGCGCTGACAACGCGGCTAGCGTCTGACAGGGCGCCCAGCGGCTTAACGGGCGTGGGCGGACTCCCGGTATCGTGGCCACGTCCTCCGCTGCTGCAAGGCCCCCTGCCAGTGCCCGCAACGGTCACACCGACGCGTGAGATGGATGCACTCTTCTGCGCC
Organism: Chlamydomonas reinhardtii; assembly: GCF_000002595.2. NCBI lineage: Eukaryota > Viridiplantae > Chlorophyta > Chlorophyceae > Chlamydomonadales > Chlamydomonadaceae > Chlamydomonas > Chlamydomonas reinhardtii. The sequence goes on along the minus strand of NC_057006.1, from coordinate 1,386,579 downwards.
CCATCCTCGTCTTGCTCCTGCTAAGCTCCTCAAACTCTAAGCGTCTGCGAGGATGGCACCTGCCCAGCCAGGAGGCAGGCCAGGGCTGGCGCTGCCGCACCTGTGGCCAGCCCCGCCCCCGCCGCCCCCTCTCTACTCCCAGTTTGAACACACGCACCTGGCTGCATACCTGGTGGGCACATTTGCGGTGGTCTGTCTCTTCAGTGACAGCGCTCAGGTGCGGCGGGAAGCGGGGAAGGGGTGGAGGAGGGGAGATGGAGCAGCGGGACTGTCGCGTGTCTGACCCCGCTCTGGATGCCATGCGTCACCCGGCATTCGCAGCTGCGCTGTTTCTATGCAAGTTTGCCGTTTACGAGGGTCTTTACCTAGTATTGTAAGCCCATCACTACTTTTTTGCGTTGCCCGCTGCAGAACCTCATTGAGCGCCACCAGCTGAACCGCAAATGGATTCTGTTGTACGGTGAGCGCGCCCGCGGTGCTCGCATGGCTGCAGCGGCGCCAAATGCGGCGCAAGGGACTAGAAGCGCGTGGGAATGAGGGCCGATGGCGGTGTGCACACACGTGACCAATGGCCACCGCCGTGCCACGTCACGCCCTGCAGCGGCATATACCCTGGTCTGCCACTCAACTGCAGACACGCCCCTCCGACGCCCCGCCCCCCCCACGCCCCTGCCACGCGCCTGCCACGCCCCCCAGGCCTGCTGTGCCTCTTCGCCTACATGTACGCGCGGCCCTTCATCCGCGTGGGTCTGGGATCAGCCAAGAGGTGCGGCGCCGGCGGGCGGGCGGGCGGGGCGCCGCAGGCCGGCAGGGTCAGTATGCTGCTGACTCTCGTGCCCTCCCCACTCGCGCCACTAAACCATTATGCATGAACCTGCTCACCACCTATTTCGTTGGGCTCGTGCAAATAGCCACCTTCCTCCCGCGCTCCCTCCCCACCTACCCTCCAGGGGCTTCATCAACTTTTCCACGCTCTACATCGTGTGGCTGTGCTCCGCCGTGTTCTACCACCTGCCCTCCCTGGCCAGCCTGGGACTGGACGTGCGCGCTGACGTGTCATTCCTCATTGTGGTGTTCCTGGCATCGCTGGCGGTGAGGCAGGAGGGGAGGGATGATGGCAGGGATGGGGTGGCAGGTGGCAGGTGGGAGGGGAGGGCAGGTGACAGGTGTGGGCGCACGGGTTGGGCTGGGTACGAGCGTGGGGTTGAGCGCAGGGAGAAGGGAACAACATGCCTTTTGCAAGCGCCCCGAATGAGCGCAGTCCAGGACTTGGCGGTTTGCGACGCCGTACTAACACGTCGCCTTCCGGGAACAGGCGCTGACGGTACTGGCGGCGCTGCACACCGCGGCCGTGTCGCTGCGGCTGCTGCCGAGGAGCGCCTACCTGCCCACTGCTACAGCCAGCGTCATCGCCGCGGGCGGGCCCGCTTCCGCGCTCGGCTCCGGCGGCGGCCTCCGGCACCACCCCTACGGCGCGCCGCCGGGCGCCCCGGCACGGCCCAGGGCTAGCTCGGGCGGTGGCGCTGGGCTGCGGTCGGGCCTGGGGCCAGTTGGCATGTCCGCTCCGGGCATGGGGATGGGCATGGGGATGGGCATGGGTGGAGCCGCCGCTACTCGCGGCGTGGCGGCGGTGGGAGCGGCTGGCGGCCGGGCCGCTGGTGTGGGTGCTGGTGCGGGTGCTGCGGGCAGTCGCGGCACGGCTACCGGCGGCTCGGAGTTCTTCCGCGGGCTGCGTGAGCTGTGGGTGGTGCTGCTGCTCAATGCCGCCATCATTGCCGTGGCCTGCAGGTGTGGGGCGGCGGGGCAGGGGGATGAGGGCGGTTGAGTGAGGGATGGGAGAGGCATGGGAGAGGGATGAGAGAGGGATGGGAGAGGATGAAATGAGGGAATGACACGCACGGGGTTCGTCAGGTCAGTCATCCGGCGCGTGCGCTCCTGTTTGCATGCTGTGCGTCGAAGGGCCACTGTAGCATGAGTCACGCCCATGCGATATGGCAGGGAACTTGCGCCATGTCCGCACCATGGGCGCATTCTTGCGCATGTGCTTTCCTAGGATGTCATCCAGTATCGACCACCTCCTTGTTCACTCCAAACACGTTGCCAACCCTCTTTCCTTGTGGATCTCACACCCACCCTCAGCACCTACTACACCTTCTGCGGCAACGGGCGCTTCGTGGTGTCGCCCGGCCGCACGCCCCCGCTCAAGGCGGCTGTGTGCAGCAAGTGGTTGCACCCCATCCTCACGTCCGAGTACCCGCGCTTCAGCAGCTGGATGCTGTACGGTGAGCGCGGGGGGGGGGCGCACACACAGGTTGGGGTGCCACATCACTACAGCCTGGGCGCAAAGCCACAAACAGACACTTTGCGCCTAAGTTTGTTTGTGCTTTCTATAACTCACACACACACACACACACACCCACATCTTCAAAGTCAGACGTGGGATTTAGGGGGCAATAGGGGATGAACGCAATGGGTCAACGAGCGTATCACAGGCTCCGCGCTCCGGCACGGACGTCCGCCGGAGATAGATACGTGTCAGCGAGCTGAGTGTGCTGAGTGTGCTGATCCATGTGAACACACGTTTATGTTGCAGGCGAGGGCTCGGGGCTGGGCCTGGACATGGGCAATGCCACGGCGGCTGGCGGCGGCTCGAGTCGCAACGGCAGCAGTAGCAGCAGTAGCAGCTCCGGCTCCGGCTCCTTCATCAGCGTGGACTTCCCGCTCGACGGCGAGGGGGTCAAGGTGGGGACTTGGGGGAGGGGTAGCCATTCATGCGAAGGATTTTGATGAAACCGTTCGAAGGTGGGGACTTGGGGGGCGGGAGCTGTCGTCTGGACGGCTGGGCTCGTGGATGAATTTGCGGGTTGGGTGATGGAATGGAAGCTTGTGACGAGGGCGACTGCTAGCGGATGGCGATGGCGAGTGACTGCGAGCGTCAGTCCCCTCGCCGCATCGCCACCAATTGGCCCCGCACCAGCTTGCAGCTCACTGCAATCATGTGTGTGCTGTGTTGCAGGACGTGCCGGCAGGCGATGTGCTGTCGCCTGTGTTCTCCATGTGGGTCACCCTGGTGGCTGTGTACGTCGGTGAGTAGTCACGTCACGTCATGCTTTCAAATAGTATTACTTTGTAGCCTCCGCGGCCCACTTTGGCACAAGCCTTCTCGCCGCCCAAGGCTTGGCTTGGTTGGCCTGATCAGCCCTGCCTACTAACCCTCCCGCACCGTCCTAACATCACCAGCACCATCATCCAAAACCCAAACCGTGAAACGTCATGCCGAACTCCCACCCCATCACGCTCTGCCACCTAACTAGCCATGCCCACCAAAACCTGTCTTTATTACTCATGATTGCAATCCCCCCTCCCGCAGCCAACATTTTGGCTGGGCAGCCCGGTCAGGTGATGGGCATGCTGGCAGGCGGTGGCTACGGCAGCGGCGGCGGCGGCGTTGACTCGGTCAACAGGCGCCGCACCGTGTCCCAGGGCACGTTGATGCACGCGCGCAGCATGCCCCTCGGCAGCAGATATGGCCGCTCCTCTGCCTCCGGGATGGGGGGCGAGGGCGAGGACGGCGCTGGGGGGGCTGCTGCTGGCAGCCGCGCCTCGCCGGGCCTCAAGATGCGGCGGGTGCCGTCCTACCGGCGCATCGCGAGCTCGGAGAGGCTGGCGGCTGTAGCAGCGTCCTTTGGCGCGGCTGCTACAGCCCCTGCCACTGGCCCCGCTGTGGCGGCAGCTGTCGGTCTCGCTGAGGGGCCAACTGGCGGCGTTGACGTGCCCGCAGCAGCAGCTACAGCCGCGCCTGAGACAGCTGCAGCTGCTGCTACTGCTACTGCCACCAGCGCAGCAGCCGAGCCCCCCAGCCCCGCGCCGTCGCTGTCGTCGATCAACGGCAGTAGCAGCGCCAGCGGCCGCAAGGCGCGTGGGCGGCAGCTTGACGTTCGGCGGTTGATCAGCAAGGTTGGCAGCGCCGGCAGTAGCAGCGCCGGCGGTGCAGGGGCCGGCAGTAGCAGCGCCGGCGTGGTGGGCGGCCTCCGAGGTCGCCTGGCGAGCCTGGCTGCTTCCACGGGCCGCCTGCGTCGCGCCGCCGCCGACTATGTGCATGACAACATCCCGGCACTGCCGGCCATCATCGACACGGTAGGGACGTCCCTATAGGTGATGTCCGGTGGGCTGGGCTGGTGGGCGGGGCTGTTTCGCCTGGGGCTTTGCCCACCACCATCTGGGGTTGTGCGCCCACCCCCATTGTGGCGCACAATCCCTTGCTTGGCCCCAAACCGCTCCAGAGTCCAGACAGCCCTTTCTGTCAATACACCCCTCGTACCTACACACCCACATTGCACGCCCGCCCCCTCCCTCTGCCCCCCCTCCCTCCGCCCCTCCGCCCTCCTCGCTCCATGCTCAGGTGCGCACCGGCATGGCCGCCCTGGAGCCCAGCCGCCTGGCCGCCGAGCTGGGAGCCGCCTCAGGACTGCCGCCAGAGCTGGCCGCGGCCCTGGCGCGCGGCAGCTCGTTCTCCGGCACCTCCCGCGCCTGCGGCGGCGGCGGCGGCGGCGGCGCAGCGCAGGCCACAGAGTCGGCGGGTGCAAGGGGCCAGGCCGCGGGCGCGTCCGGCTCCGATTCGGTCACGGGAGGCTCGCCTGGGAGCCTGTCGGCGTCCGCGTCCGCCACGAATTTGGAGCGGCTTGCAGGTCCGATGGTGGGTGTGACCCACAGTGCGCCTGCCGCCGCGGCCATGGGTGCAGGCGCGGGTACAGCGGCAGTGGCTGCGGGTGCGGGGGCGCTGGGGTCGGGAGTCGCGGCGAGGGCACTGCCGGCGGCGGAGGGCGGCGCGGTACCCGCGGCGGCAGCAGGCAGCAAGCCCGGCGCGGTGGGCACGGCCGCGGGCGGCGCGCTCGGCGTAGTTACCGCGGCCAGTGGTGTAGCCCAGCCCCCGCCCCACCCCCAGCAGCAGCAGCAGCGGCATACGTCACGTCAGGCGAACGGCGCCGGCTCGGCCCGTGCCGCCAACGGCGGTGCTGTGCCGGGACTGACCGGTGGTGGCGGCGGCGGCGGCGGCGCGCCTTCGACGTTGGATCCTGCGCCGCAGCCCGACTTCCTGGAGATGGTGCCCTGGTACTCGGGCACCAGTGCAGGTGGGTGGGGTGGGTGGTCGGTCATCGTGGGTGGGGTGGGTGGTGGGTTTGGGGTCATCGTGACTGCGGCTGCTGTACCTGTGACGCGCTGCCGTGTTTGCGGAACAGCCGGTGGGTCGTTCAAGCTGGCGAATCATGGATGTACCCCCCTGCCTGTGCCCCAGACATCATCAAGACCGGCTTCGACCTGATGGTGTCCGTGAAGCTGTTCCTGGGCCGCTTCGACATGCGCACCATGCAGGTGGGTGAGGCTGCGCGTGCGTGACTGCGTGTGCGAGTATGTGTGTCTATGTGCGTGTGCGTGTGTATTTGTGCGTGTGTGTATGTGTGTGAGGGTGTGTGTCCTGTGGGGTGGCACGGTGCCTGCTAGGCGTGGCGTGGTGCTCGCTCTTCCACACTGCTAACGACTGCTCCTACTCACCGCCACCGCCATGTGCAAGCCTCTTGCTTTTCCGGCCTCCTGTTCTGTACCTCCCCGCCTCCACCTCCCCCACCTCCCCCACCTCCCCAGGCCGCCACCGCCGCCTCCATGGCCGACTCCTTCAACGACACGCCGGCGGAGGGCGACGGGTTCACGTACGAGCACCTGGACGACCGACAGGAGGTGCGGGGCAGCGGTGTGTGTGTGTGTGTGTGTGTGTGTGTCTGTGTGTGTCTGTGTGTGTGTGTGTGTTGATGTGTGTGTGTGTGTGTGTGTGTTGATGTGTGTGTGTGTGTTTGTGTGTGTGTGTGTGTGTGTGTGTTGCGTACGTAGAGGAGGCGCTAGTGTGTGTGTGTGTGTGTGTGCTGCATCAGCTGCTAGCTTGCAAGTCTCCCACACACCAATGTCAACACCGCTTTTCACACCACCTGCCTGTGCTCCGCTAGTTCGGCTTGTTTTGATTTGGTTTGGGCTGGTATTTACACCCACCCCTGCCCCCGGACATCGGTAACAACACGTCTACCATGCGACTGCACCTGCCTACGACTTCACTTCTTGATTAATCACGAATGTAACCCCCGCCCCGCCCTGCTTCCCACCCACCCGCGCCAACAGCTGTGGCTGGACTTCATCGCCGACACAGGTGACGGCGGCAACCCCACGTACACCGTCGCCGCCGCCCTGGCGGCGCCCACCCTCACCGTGTCCGTGCCCGAACAGCTACTGCCGCCGCCCGGCAGCAACACCAGCCTGGCCGCGGCTGTAGCAGCCGCCGCGCCACCACCGCCACGGCACATGGCTGTAGCAGCACGCGGCGGGGCTGCTACTGCTGCCGCCACCGCTGCGGAAGGCAGCAAGCTCACCTCCGCGTCGTCAGCCCCGGTCGCGGCTTTGGATGCGCTGGATGTCGGGGGGTTCGGCGGGGCCGCCAAATCCAGCCGCGGCAAGAAGCTTCGGCAAAGCGGCAGCGGCGGCGGAGGCGGCGATGCAGGTGACGGCAGCACTGCCACCACGTCTGCCGACACCGCAGCGACGATATCGCTGCCGCGTGGGCAGCTGATGCTGATTGGTGGCGACCTGGCTTACCCCAACCCCTCCCGCGACACCTACCATCAGCGCCTGTTCCGGCCCTTTGAGTATGCGTTGCCGCCGCCGCCGCACTTCCACCGCGGCCGACTTGTGGTTCACAAGCCCGACCTGCCGCCGGGTGGGTGGCTCCTCGAGCGAGGCGGCAGCGCGGAAGGGGGGTTTCGAGGCGTGCCTGCGGATGGCTGCTGGTTGGATGTGTGGATGTGTTGGTTTGCGTAGGGGGGATGAGTACTGTCAGGGCTATCGGGTGCGGTGGCAGGAGCAGCGAGCGTCATGCGCATCCAAACCCGTACCTGCCCCCACCTGCGGGCACAATGACAGGGCAAATTCACACGGCCCTGCTTGACCGTATGTGTGTGTCCCTGTGTCCACATGTGTGCATCTATGTGTCCGCCTGTGTGTGCCCCCCTGCAGTGTGGGGCGTGCAGGAGGCGCAGCTGCCGGGTGCGGGCGACCTGCGCGGCATGTCGCCGCGATCCTCCCGCCACGCCTCCGCCGCGGCGCTGCGGCGCTGGGGCGGCCCCACCTGCTTCGCCATCCCCGGCAACCACGACTGGATTGATGGACTGGAGGTGGGGCGGGCGGGGACAGGTTTTGTCTTCTGCCGCCTGCCCGGACGTACTGTTGGTGCACTTGACTAGCGTCTTGTTTTTCGCCAGTCTACAGAGACCACATTTAGCCTTTTGAATACCGTACCGGCAATTCACCAGGACTTGGCGGTGCGGCATATGGCATACGGCTGTACACATCCTACGCGTACGTGCCTGGGTCTCCGCCATGAGCCCCGAACCTTGTGTGCCCCCTCCCCAAATAGTCATGAATGCAATTGCCCCCCATGTGACCCCGGCTCGCTGCAGACGTTCACGCGGGAGATCCAGCACAAGGGCTGGATGGGCGGCTGGCTGATGCCGCAGGTGCGGACAGGGGACAGGGGGCGGGCGGCGCTGCCGGGCAGCTGAGCTTGTGCTTGCATGGTTGCGGCCCTGCCTCCCTGCGTGTTTGAGAGCATCAGGAAGGGCAAATGCTCACCCACCCACCCATATGCCCGCCCACCCATCCGTTTGCGCACCCGCAGGAGAAGAGCTACTTCGCACTGCGCCTGCCGCTGGGCTGGTGGCTGTTTGGGTTCGACCTGGCGCTGGTGCAGGTGCGCGTTGCGTCGCGTAGGGCATAACCGGCGATTACCTTCGTAGTCCTTGTCCAAGCCCGCATTACCTTATATGCCGCATCCCAATTCCAACGCGCACAGGACATCGACATGCAGCAGTATCGCTATTTCGCCAATGTGGTGGAGCAACGCATGGAGCCCGGGGACCAGGTGCGTGCCAGTATATGTGTGTGTGTGTGTGTTAAAGAGCACAAGGAAAACATTACGCGTAGGACAGTGTATGCGATGCAGAATTACGGCCGCGGATTACCTTCAGAGTATACTTACCGCAGCCGACCGACCTGCCGAGCCGAGACCATACTTACCCGAAGCACCTGTTACGCCCATCTCTGTGTGTGTGTGTGTGTGTGTGTGTGTGTGTGTGTGTGTGTGTGTGTGTGTATAGGTACGACACATGCGTGCATGCCCGTGCACTGAGGCCCCTTGCTGGCAGGTGTTGCCCCACGGTTCGCCCGTGTCACCCTGGCACCCTGGCACTACCACCCCCGCCGCCCCCGCCGCCTACCGCTGCCGCCTCCTCTGCCACTACCCTTCTGCCAGCCTCACTTCTCTGCCTTTCTCTTCCTACGCACTCCTGCCACATACCTGTGATGTAATCACTCCGTCCTCCTTGAACGACTACCCCCCCCTACCATTTCCTAAACTAGTCATGAAAGCCCCGCCCCACCCCCTCCTCCCCTCCGCCTCCCGCGCTCCCAGGTGATCCTGATGACGCACGAGCCGCTGTGGCTGCTGGAGTGGTACTGGCACCGCTGCCTGGGCGCCAACCTGCGGCAGCTGGTGCGAGGCCACCTCAGGGGCAGGGCCAGGCTGCACCTGGCGGGTGAGCGGGGCCGAAAGGGGCGGCGGGAGGGGGCTGTAGGTACCAGCCTGTGGGGGGCCGGACGGGGCGGTCGGCGGGGGGTAGCCGTCCACCAGTTGCGCCACAGTTAGGTTGGCCACTCGACAGTGAGGTTGTGCTGATGGCCGGGCGGGAGCGGCGCTTCAGCGGCAGCCGCCACCTGTACCACAGCGCGATTCGATGGGCGGGGGGGGGCAGAGCTCGTTGGAGTTAGCTGTACGGCATGGGCGAGAAGTGTTCGGTGATGTGTTTGGCACTCGCAAGGCTGCTGCTTCACCAGTTTCTGACCCCGTACCGTCACAGGCGACCTGCACTTCTACATGCGACACAGCTGGGTGCAGGAACAGCCGCCGCCGGCAGCCGCGGCGGCGGCGGAGGCGGAGGCGGGTGACAGCAGCAGCAGCGGAAGGCGCGGCAGTAGCCCGTCACCCGAGGCGGAGGCGGAGCTGCCTCAGGTGCAGCAGCAGCAGTCGGGCGGCGGGCTGGGCGCGGCGCAGACACACACCCGTGCCAGCCCCTTTGCGCCGGCTGCAGGGGCAGGACGCCGCCGCGAGGGGGCGCCGCCGGGCGGGAGCAGTGACGAGGAGGAGGAGGACCCCCGCAGGCCTCGCAGCGGCGGCTCCGGCCCCGTCGCCGGGCACATCGCGCGCAGCGGCAGTAGCTCTCGCCACGCCATGCCGCTGCCGCCCACCGCGCTGGGCGTCGCCGGCGGGGCCAAGGCGCCGCTACAGCCTGCTACTGGCAATGCTGCCATTGCTACTGCCGCCGTCAGTGCTGGCAGCAGCGGCCGCGTGCTGCAGCCGATCACTGTGCCATGCAGCGTCGGCACACCTGCTACAGCCGCTGCTGATGACGCTGAATTTCAGGACATGAACGGCGGCTGTAGCAGCCCGCCCGCACACACGGTGCTGTCGCGGCTGCCGCACCCACCAGCTCTGGGCGTGCCGCGCGCGTCGCGGCCCGCGCCGGGGCCGTGTCCCGGTTGCCAGGTGCGTGCGCCGTCATAGCCTCGCAGGAAGTGCCACCCCGCCCCCTAGCCCGCCTCCCCTCCTCATCTCACACAGCTCACGCTCCTGCTTACCAACCAACACTGCAAACCGCGCCCACAAGTACCACAGCACGACTGCAACTCGCCTCCGCACATGACCGCCGCACGTGCTGCCACCCCGCCGCCGTGCGCAGGCCCGCGCCGCATGGTCCCGCCACCCACACGACCCTGAGCATCTGGTGGTGAGCGGCGGCGGCGGCGCCTTCCTGCACCCCACACACGTCTTCGCCGCCGCCCGCTTCCCGGCGCCGCACGACCCCGCCGCCGACGCCACCGCCGGCCTGTACGCGGCCGTCATGCAGCCGTGCACCTGCAGGTGTGCGTGCGTGCGTTTAAAGTGTGCGGGCATTTCAGTGTGCTGGTCAAGTGTGCTCGTGGAAATGTGTACGCGCGCGTGCGTTGCGTAAGGAGGTTCCGGCGGTCCGCGGCCAGAGCTTTCCCAAACGTGGCTCTCTGCAGCTTTGGCCTGGTTGCGTTTGCAAAGGCGCGTTGACTTGCGCTTATCTCCGTCCTCTCCACACAGTCCGAGCGCCGTGATTGTCCCTAACCCCTTCACTTTTTCGTTTTGTATTCGCTTTTCTGTGGTTGCTGTAGGGTGTATTCCACGGACGGCGGTGTGTATGGTGGTGGTGGAGCCGCGCAGGCCGCACCGTACGGCGATTACCCGCCGCTGCCACATGGCGCCTCGCCCACAGCTTCGCCACCCCTCCACCGATACGGCGCCGCCACCTCCTCGGGCAGCGGCCCCCCCGGCTCCGCCCCCGCCGCCCTCGCCCACGCCGGCGCCTCCCCGCATCGCCCAGGGCCCGGCGGTGGCGGCGTGCAGGGCGCCGCGTACGGCGGTTACGGCCACAGCTACGGAGCCGCTGCCGCCGGTTACGGTTACGGTTACAGCCCGGAGTACGGCATGGGCGGGTACGGCGGCGGCGGCGGGGATGAGTACGGCGGTGTGGCGGGTGGCGGCATCAGCGGTTATGCCGCGTTGGGTCCTGACGGCGAGTACGTGTGCCGCGCCGCCTATCCCAGCCCGCGGGCGTCGCTGGCTCTGGGCCGCAAGAACCTGCACCTGTTCCGACTCAAGAACACGCGGTGAGGCACGTGCGGTGGGAGCGTGCTGTCTGAGGGTTGACTTTGAACCAATCCCGTAAGGAAACAGTCGCGCTGCAAGGAGGAACTGCAGCCGCATATGCGAGCTGTGGTACCTCACCATAGGTAGTCGGGCGGGCTTGGGCAGCGTAGCGGCAGGTGGAAGGAGCAGTCTGAGGGTGTAAGGGGCGTACGGGAACGGACGTGCGGTTCGATTGGCGGGCGGACAGCCAGGCAGGGCAGGCAAGGGCGCGTTGTGAACTAGGAGCCCATCGTGACCTTCGCCCCGCTCCTTCATGTCCCGCTGATTAGTGTCCCGCACATTGCCCGCGTTCAGCACCGGCCCCGCACTGCCCAGCTACATTCCTGACAAGTGTCCGCCCGCTTCCGTGTGTGTGTGTGTGTGTGTGTGTCCCGCGCCCCCGCCCGCAGCTTCGACGTGATCGGCGGTGTGGTGTACTTCCTGCTGGTGGTGTCCGTACTGCCGCGCTGCAGCAGCCACCTGGCGGCGGTGCTGGAGGCCGAGTCGCCGGGTGAGCGGCGGCGAGGGGCGGCAAGGGGAGGGGGAGGGGAGGGCAGGGGCTGGGACATGTAGGGCGTAGGGCGGCGGGCGCGAGACGCATGCGAGGGAAATCCGCGGCACGCGTTGTGCCCACCACCGCTCATTGCCACGCCTCCCCCTCACCCCCACGCCTCCCCGCGAGTATCACTGCTTTGCGCCTGTCGCCTCCGCCTGTGCTTCGCTAGCTCAGTCTGGGCTGGTATGTACAAACCTCGCCCCCTCCACGCCTCGTCTCTTCTCTCCCCCGCGCCTACCCCCTCCCCCAGCCGCCGCCGCGCTGCACCTGCTGGCTGCCTACTTGGACACGTTGGCCGCCATCGTGGGCCGCAGCTACGTGTCCGCGGGGGCGCTGGCGCTCATCTTCGGAATCACACTGGGCATGGCCGCAGGAGGTGCGGCAAGGGGCGGGCGGGGAGGGGCAGGGGCGGGGCGGGGCGGGGGCCGTGGCCTCTGGAAGGCCCCATGTGCCTTGTTGCCTGGTGCGCCGTACACGGGAGCTGAGCGTGTTGCAATGGGGTGCGTGGCGCTCCCTCGCAGGCGGCGTGGGGACGGCCAAGGGGCCCATCCTGACCACCCCCGCCAAGTTGGTGCCGCCAGCCGGCGCGGGCAGCGACACAGGTGACGGCAACGGCTCCGGAGCCGCCGCCGCAAGCCGCATTGGTGAGGGCGGCGGCGGCGTGGCGGGCCTGGTGCGCTGCCTGGGTCCGCTGCTGCCGGCGCGGCTGGGCGGCTGGTGGCTGCAGGTGGCGTTTGCGGCGGCGCACACGCTGACGCACGTGTCGCTGGCGGTGTGGCTGGTGCTGCTGCTGGAGCTGGGGGTGGAGACGTGCATACGGTGAGGGGGGCGTTGCAACTTGCATGGTCGAGGCATTGGGAGCAGGATACGGAGGGGTGGGATGGGGGGAGGAGGAGCTCTAGGACATGAGCACTAGACCTTTTATGCTGCATGAAATGGTGGTACCTGGGCACCTGCGCTGTGCGTTTTAGCAGCTCGCCTTCCTTCGCACGGCGCAGCCATGTGGCCTCAACAGTCACCAGCGCTCCCTGTACTCCCCACTTGTGCGCCCCACCTCAAGGCCAGCTGCGCGGTACCTGCTGACCCCGTCTCACGCTTTCCTTCCTCCGTTCCCTACCTTTCTCTTTCTCTGCTCGCAGCTACGAGGGTCTGGGCGCGGACGGGCCGCACAGCCTGTACCGCTGGTACCGCGCATACGAGCAGGAGCACTTCCCAGACCCCATGGTGGGGAGGGAGCGCACACGTGGGCTGCTGGAACAGCACAGCGAGAGAGAGAGAGGCGATGGGCATGGGGGCGTGCGCGCGTGTTGCGAAGGGCAAGTGTGCTACATAGTTTTCATGATGCACGTCGCTCGTGGTTCTTCAGTTGGGTTTCTGACACCCTTTTCCTTGCTGCTGGCCACCTCTACCACATCTCAAGGGTCTTCGGGAGTCACTGGAGCGCTGGACGCTGGGCCTGTACCCGCGTGCGCTGCAGCTCGCCATGTGGGTGTACGACGTACCGGAGGTGAGAGGGCTAGCTGGCGCGCGGGCGTATGTGTTCTGTTCATTTGTGAGGGCCGAGATCCGGCCCTCGCCGCCAGCGCATGGCTTATGCGTAGCTAGTGATCCCAAAGCCTTTCGTGGGCGGCCGTCCGCTGCGGCTACCTCCCGAACGCTGACCGCACCCGTCGCCGCTGGCCCCTTACTTCACTGCCGGCCGCAGCTTATTGCAGTGTCGCGCACAGCCATGTGTGCGGCCGGCGGCTCCCTGGATGCCATCAGCAGGCTGCAGGTGGGGCCGGAGGGGGGGTTAACTTTGAACCAATCCCGTAATGATACAATTGCGCTGCAAGGAAACTGGGGGCATGGGGGGGCCGTGTGTGTTTTGGGTGGTGGGGTGGGTGGGTTTGTGGGTGTGTGGGTGAATGCGTGCCGTGCGGTATGGTGTTCACGGCGGGGTCGGGCGGGCGCGCAGCTGGTGAGTGCGGGTAGCTAGACTTGGGCAGGGATTGTGGAGGGGAGCGTGAGAATCCAACCCTGTCCCCTTGTGCTTTCCTACCACAGCACCTTTGTCTCCCCTGCACCCCCATCTCTCCTCCTCCTCCCCTCCATTCCTCCTCCCCGCCACAGGCTGTGGGCTACTACACCGGCATGCTGGCCTACTACTGGCTGCTGGCCACACCCGCCATGGGCTTCGTGTTCGGGCTGTACCTGTACCTGTCGGTGAGCAGAGCCCGGGGGCCGTGGGGGGGATGTATGCCCGAGCCCAACAACATGGGTCTCAACTGTCAAGGAATCGTCGTCGGGGCGAAAAGGGGAGGAGAAGTAAGATGGCTGGATGGGCCACGATGCCGGCTGGGCAGGTGACCCTCTGCGCCATGCCCACCCCCCTGCTGCCGCCCCGCCCCGCCCCGCCCCGGCTCCTCCCGCAGGTGTGCTGGTGCCACGTGCACTTTGACGAGGCGTTCTCCAGCCTGCGCGAGCCGGGCTTCAAGTCCTTCGTGCGGCTGCACCTGCGGCCCGACGGCCACCTGGAGCTGTTCACACTGGCGCTGGACGAGGTGCCCAGCAGGTGGGGGGCAGGAGGAGGGGGGCGGAGGGGGAGAGGGAGAGCGGGAGAGGGGGGGAGAGGGGGAGAGGGGGCGGCACGGTGGTATAGAAACAGGAGTTGTCGCTCGCGGTACATCCGGTGTGTGCCGAGCGGCAGGATTGATAGTGTCGTGTGTCAGCTGTTCAAAGCCCAGAGCGCGATGCTGACGCCCGCGGCCTGGTGCTGGTGTGCTGGTGACTTCAGGTGGCAGGAGGACGCGAGGTGGCGGGGTCCCCAGGGCGGCGGCTGCCCAGGCGTGGCGGCGCACGAGGCAGCGTTCCCCAGCAGGTGGGGACTGGGTCGGGGGGCGGGAGGAAGGGAAGCGAGACAGTGAGCGAGGTGATGATACGGGACAGGACAAGATGGGTCAGCGCCAGGCGCGCAGAGGGCGGGGTTGCCCAAGGATAACACGCACGGACATGCCCCAGCCCCCTGCTCTCCAGCACCCAACTTCTCCGAGCGTCGTCTGTCTGCTGTATGGTACAACCGCCCACAGCTGCTATCTGTTGCTGCGGTGTCTGCCTGCCTGCTTGCAGGTGGGTCCCGGCGGCGGACGGCACATCTGCGGGGGGCGGCCACCCAGGCGGGTCGGGCGCAGCGCGCCGCAAGGGGGCGCCGTCGCGGCCGCCGGGCAGCCGGGGCGGGAGCGCGGCAGGCAACAAGGGGGCGGCGGCGGCGCAGCAGTGGCCGCAGTGGCGCCTGGTGGACCATCTGCTTGTGCCACGGCAGCAGCTGTAGATTTGTCTTCCTTCGCTAGGTCCGATGCGAACGTAGTAACGCATGCAAGCTTTCTTTTTGTTGTTCCTTGTAAATAGGCGGCGGGGAAAATTCGGGCGGAGCGAGAGGTGCCTTCGCACGTCCATGGACAATTGACTTTCGCGAGGTTGCCCGAAAAGCAAGCCATGGCTTTGGCATGGCCACGTCCGGATTTGCGGGGATGCCAAAGGCCCCCAACATAGAGGCGTGTGCTTAGTAGGCGCCCGCGTCAAGGTGGCTGGGTTGATAACGACCCGGGATCAGCCCTTTTCCTGCCTCCGTAAGGCAGCCACCTCCTTGTTGTTGTTCCTGTGGCGTGAACGTGAGGGCACGCCAATCCTATGTATTGCGGGGGTTCTCTTGTATGGACGACTGCGTCCAGACGGCACTTAATGCGGGCGGAAATTGCTTCTGCAACTGAGAAGGAAGACGAGTGCCAACTGTGTGTGGTGGCAACAGTATGACTTGATATGCAACAGTAAAGGAAGGTGGCCGTTTTCAGCCCAGAAAGGAATCAACCGCTCTATGCTGGTTTCGTGCCAACCCGCCAACTACGTACGTACTGTGACGGGCAGCAAATAGGTGCAGACGCACCGACACACATACACACGCACGTGAAGCAAGTTTGTGCTGCAGGTCAGTGCTGGGGCTGCAGTGATAGATGCTGTGTGTGTGTGTGCGTGCGCGAGGGTTGTTTTAGGCCGTCATCGGAGGCGGTAACGGTTGTAATGCTACGTTGTCCCTGCCGTTTCAGCCGCTACCCCACGCACGTCGTGCGTGGGAGCGTGTCATACTGTCGAAAGGCCGTTGGAGCAGGTTCCAAATGCAAGCTCTACGTATGCCTCACACGCTCTCAAGTTGAAGGTGCTACGCCACGACCAGCGCGCGGACGGTTCTCCAATCCGATTTAGCTTACCGGACGCTTTGTGCGCCGCGCGCTCACTTGCGGTTGTGAGCTGTTTGCAGTGTAAGTGCCCATCCCGACTCCAACAACCCTATCCGGCCGACCGGCCCTCGCTCCGCCAGCTCAGCTCAGCCGAGTATCTCGTACAGCGTAGGCCGTCTAGGCCGACAGCTAACCCATGGAAACCACCACAACCACGCTGGCTGCTGTCCCGTTACGGCCATACATGGCGGGAATACAGCACAGAAAGCAGAGCAGACAGCGAGAACAGAAGGATGAGGGTGGAAACCCTGGAAACCCCTTGCATGTTGGGACAGCTAGCCCACACACCCGGAAGCGCGGTCTGTCATGCTGTGCGGGCGCACGGTGCCAGGGGGGCAGCACATCCAAAGTAAGGCACGCCCACGGAAACGTCGCCTCGAGTAGCCTCGAGTCCCGGCCCCGCATGGAATTACTGGAAACCACCTGAGAGCTTGTCTGGGAGCGTGACCTGGCGTGACGATCGCGCGCCTACGCATGCTTGCAGGCTTTTATTTGTCACTCTTGTGATTTGCCGGGCCCGTTCGTTGACGCAGCCGGCCAAGCGTACGTGCCCTGCAGCCGAATGGCTGTTTCACGCCAGCCGGCGGTTTCCAGTAACCAGCAGGACGCCGCTCGGTCTTTCGCGCGGGTAGCACGTACGTACTTCGCAGCCGGCAGCCCGACGCACCCCTCGCCTCCCGGCCCCCGGACAGTCTTCCCGTCCAAACAGGCCGGCACCCCTCTCAACTCGCCCGAGGCAGGATGACTCGTGGCGGACGCTCGGGTGCTCGGGAACAAGGTAGCTGGCTTGGCCTGCATTCAGAAATTTATGGATTATAGTTGTATCCGTTATGTGTGGCAACAGATTTATATCGGTTGATGCGTTTCCCAAACGCTTCTCCCAGCCCGGCACGAACTTCTCCCACGCTCGGCACGCACGAATCCCCAGCCCAACCGACATTCGCACAACCGTCACGCCGTCGCCACCATTCCAGGCGTTCAACAATGACATAGCCGAACACAACTCGGAGCTATCTGGCACGCAACGGGCGCGGGCGCACCGTGCACGCACGCCAGCGCTGTAGGTGCCCCTGGACCCCTCGCCTCCCGGCCCCTGGACAGTCTCGAGGCCGGCCCGTCACAAACACGCGCATGATGCGCCTTGCTTCATGTGCGGCCACCACGACAAGGAAAGCAACCAACCGCTAGATAGCTAACGACCTTGGCGCTCGGCCCTGGACGTCAGGCCGCCAGCTCGTCCGCATCCATGCAGCCCGACCCATGCAGCCCGACCCTTGACTTATAGCCGCTCGATGCTGTATTCCTGCTCACACACGGCCTCGCGCACACCGCAGCCGGGCGTGTAAGAAGTCAAGTGCTACGTACAGCAGGCAGGATGCGGCGCAGAAGACGCGCCACTCCCGCCGCGGCGCCGCGGCGGTCGTCACGTGCAGCAGCAGCTCTCGTTCTCGCCGCAATCGCAGTTCTGGTTTCCGCAGTGTCTGCAACAGGGCCATTTGGAGCGCTGGTGCCCCGTCGCGCGCTGAAGCAGGACCTCCTAGCAGCAGAGACGACCACGTCCAGCAGCGCTGCCAGCTGTCTGACATGCGACACTCTCGAGACCTGCATCAAGGCGCGCTGCATCAGCAGCGATGGCAATTACAATGTGAGTGGTCAGGAGCGGCGTAGGCGGGGGCGGAGCTTTGTCGAAGCGCGGCTCAACTGAGCCATCCCGCCTGTGCCAACATAACGACATTTCAACTCCAGTTACTCCCCCAGTCAACGAGGCACAGTCCTGGCAAAGCGTGTTACTATTTAATGACGTATTTATGAAACCGATGCCGGGGAGTTGTTGTGAGGGAGGCCTTGTGGGTTTCGCCAAGTTATTCTTTGCCGGCGGTTGATTGTCTCACACGCACGCGACCTTACTTTGCGCCCTTGTTCCTCCCTTTCCACTCGACCGCAGTACGTGCTGGTGGATTTTATCTCCTGCAAGGGAGAAGCCATCAGCTGGTATTGCTGTCGCTTCGGCAGCTGCATCCCCACTGATTGTGGTGCTGGCGGCTCCCTCGACACCTCCAAATTCAAATGTGATGAAGTCACCACCTCCATCGTGCAGACCGCGATTGGCGCGACCACGGTATCGCTGCAGGGTGCGTATAGCGTGTGTGGGAAGTGTGGGTGGCGATGGGGCATGGGATGGGGGGAGGCAAGGGGTCGTCACGCACGTTGCTGGCTTCACACGCCTGTATTAGCAATTCCTTCCAGCGCACGGCGGGAATAGCCGGAAGCTTCACATGCCGCTGACATTTCCTGACGCCCCCCCCCTGCCTCATGACTCGCATCCTCACGCGCAGTACATGACGGCCGAATCACTGGCAACTACGACTGCAGCGCCCCGGGTGCCTCCTGCTGCGGTGGCGCTGGTGGCGCATGCGCGGTCATATCGGGCGTGTGCGACGACGTAATCGTGCCCATCACAGGCCTCGACACGTAAGCGGCTTGTTCCATTCGGACGGGATGCTTCGGCGCCTAGGGTTTGACTGCATGCATGCCTGCCATTACGGTAACTGCAGTACCATGTAAGGTAGGATGCCAACATAACAAGCAAGGCATGCTATGCAGGTGCGTGCCCAGCCCGCCATCGCCGCGCCCGCCCACGCCGCCCTCCCCTGCACCTCCCTCACCATCTCCCAAACCGCCGTCCCCGGAACCGCCCTCCCCTGCACCTCCTTCGCCAAAGCCACCATCTCCCAAACCACCTGCACCAGCACCGCCGTCTCCAGAACCGCCCTCCCCTGCACCTCCTTCGCCAAAGCCACCATCTCCCAAACCACCTGCACCAGCACCGCCGTCTCCAGAACCGCCCTCCCCTGCACCTCCTTCGCCAAAGCCACCATCTCCCAAACCACCCGCACCAGCACCGCCGTCTCCAGAACCGCCCTCCCCTGCACCTCCTTCGCCAAAGCCACCATCTCCCAAACCACCCGCACCAGCACCGCCGTCTCCAGAACCGCCCTCCCCTGCACCTCCTTCGCCAAAGCCACCATCTCCCAAACCACCTGCACCAGCACCGCCGTCTCCAGAACCGCCCTCCCCTGCACCTCCTTCACCAAAGCCACCATCTCCCAAACCACCTGCACCAGCACCGCCGTCTCCAGAACCGCCCTCCCCTGCACCTCCTTCGCCAAAGCCACCATCTCCCAAACCACCTGCACCTCCTTCACCAGTGCCGCCCTCACCAGCGCCACCCAATCCGGCTTCGCCCAAGCCCCCATCGCCTCCGTCGCCTGAGCCGCTCGTCGCCTGCGCCGCCCAACCCATCCCCGCCCTCGCCGAGGCCACCATCGCCCAAGCCGCCCAGCCCCGCTCCATCAATCGCCTCCATCGCCACCGTCGCCTGTGCCGCCCTCACCAGCGCCACCCAACCCGGGTTCACCCAAGCCCCCATCGCCTCCGTCACCAGAACCACCGTCGCCTGCGCCGCCCAGCCCATCCCCGCCCTCGCCAAGGCCACCATCGCCCAAACCGCCCAGCCCCGCTCCACCATCGCCACCGTCGCCTGTGCCGCCCTCACCAGCGCCACCCAACCCGGGTTCACCAAAGCCCCCATCGCCTCCGTCACCAGAACCACCGTCGCCTGCGCCGCCCAGCCCATCCCCGCCCTCGCCAAGGCCACCATCTCCCAAGCCGCCCAGCCCCGCCCCACCAACGCCCCCATCGCCACCGTCGCCCGTGCCACCCTCACCAGCGCCACCCAACCCGGGTTCACCCAAGCCCCCATCTCCACCGTCACCAGAACCACCGTCGCCTGAGCCACCCAACCCCGCTCAACCCAAGCCCCCTTCGCCTGCGCCGCCTTCGCCCCGGCCACCATCCCCAGCCCCACCACAACCCCCATCTCCGCCTTCGCCCAAGCCGCCCTCACCAGTTCCCCCGAATCCCGCTCCGCCAACTCCCCCGTCGCCCCGGCCTCCATCCCCGGCCCCGCCCTCGCCCCAGCCGCCGGGACCACCCTCACCAGCACCGCCTTCGCCACGGCCCCCGTCGCCCGCGCCCCCGTCGCCCCGGCCTCCGTCCCCGGCCCCGCCCTCGCCCCAGCCGCCGGGACCACCCTCACCAGCGCCGCCTTCGCCACGGCCCCCGTCGCCCGCGCCCCCGTCGCCCCGGCCTCCATCCCCGGCCCCGCCATCGCCCCAGCCGCCGGGACCACCCTCTCCGGCGCCGCCTTCGCCACGGCCCCCGTCGCCCGCGCCCCCGTCGCCCCGGCCTCCATCCCCGGCCCCGCCCTCGCCCCAGCCGCCGGGACCACCCTCTCCGGCGCCGCCTTCGCCACGGCCCCCATCGCCCGCGCCCCCGTCGCCCCGACCTCCATCCCCGGCCCCGCCATCGCCCCAGCCGCCGGGACCACCCTCTCCGGCGCCGCCTTCGCCACGACCCCCGTCGCCCGCGCCCCCGTCGCCCCGGCCTCCATCCCCGGCCCCGCCCTCGCCCCAGCCGCCGGGACCACCCTCTCCGGCGCCGCCTTCGCCACGGCCCCCATCGCCCGCGCCCCCGTCGCCCCGACCTCCATCCCCGGCCCCGCCATCGCCCCAGCCGCCGGGACCACCCTCTCCGGCGCCGCCTTCGCCACGGCCCCCGTCGCCCGCGCCCCCGTCGCCCCGACCTCCATCCCCGGCCCCGCCATCGCCCCAGCCGCCGGGACCACCCTCTCCGGC
>NC_057006.1:1285144-1338769 GCF_000002595.2 Chlamydomonas reinhardtii | reverse complement strand
CCCTCACCAGCGCCGCCTTCCCCACGGCCCCCGTCGCCCGCGCCCCCGTCGCCCCGGCCACCGTCCCCGGCCCCGCCCTCGCCCCAGCCGCCGGGACCACCCTCACCAGCGCCGCCTTCGCCACGGCCCCCGTCGCCCGCGCCCCCGTCGCCCCGGCCTCCGTCCCCGGCCCCGCCCTCGCCCCAGCCGCCGGCGCCGCCGTCGCCTCAGCCGCCCTCGCCCGTACCACCCTCTCCAGCGCCGCCTTCGCCACGGCCCCCGTCGCCCGCGCCACCGTCGCCCAGGCCTCCATCCCCGGCCCCGCCCTCACCCAAGCCGCCCTCACCAGCGCCGCCGTCGCCACGGCCCCCGTCACCACGGCCGCCGTCCCCAAGCCCCCCCAAATGTCCCTACGGCTGCCGCTGTGGAGACACGGCCTGGGGCTTCCCATGTACGTGATATGTGCATGCGTATGCTCTCAAAATTGTGTTGGGCTTTGATTACTTCCCTTCGTGTCACACTGCAACAGCAGCATGTGTTGGCCTTGGAGCCCTTGCCGCACCCCTACCTCCGCATCAGCCGCTGACTCACCTTCCTTTCCTTGCATTGCGCCCCTGCAGTGCCGCCACAGTACGGCTCCAATGACCTCAACTCGCCGTCGGAGCTGCCGCTGTCCATCACAGACCCCGGCTTCGACGGCAAGGTGTTTTGGAACGCCCGCCAGCAGGGAGGCGCGTAAGTTATTAATGCATGGACAATGTAGCCCCTGGTGTGTGTAAACAATAAGTAGTGCAATAAGCATGCATGCCAAGTCACCACGTCTCACTGATTGCTTAGCTCATAAGTCAAATTTTAACGGTGATGTCCTTCGTGCACTAGCAGATATCGCATACTCAGCAGTGTAAAATTTACGGGTTGGGTGAAACCATGACAGCCCGAATCGGCGGATATATTGACAGCTTTGCCCCCCTTCTCTTGAGGCTTCGGAGCGAACGACAAAATCGATCTTGGGGGCACACTTCACGAAAAGTCCTCACTCTACAGCATAGCTAGTGCGCTTGTCAGCTCTCCGTAACGCTCTATCTCATACCGTGGCAGACCGTCTGCTGTGCGCGTGTGAGGTGCGCACTGGTGCGCATTCGCGCCCTTTCGTCCGTGTGGTACCGCTCTCTTCATGCCCGCCGGTGCAACCCGTGCAGGCAGGCGCGCACTTGCTCCTGCTCCTGCACTCACTCCAGCAGCCTCATCATGCCACCTGCCCGCGCCGTGCTTTCTCCCTGTTCCGCAGCTGGGGCGGCTACTTCCGCATCCTGCCGCCCAGCTCTCCCGGCGCTGTGCTGAACCTGGGTATCTGCGCCGGCTGCGGTCAGAATGTTCCCGGCAAAGGCTACTACGTCGGCACCGGCTTCTCGATCACATTCAACAACTACGCAGAGTGGGTCACTTGGCGGCAGGCTACCGTATCTGCTGCCGCATACACGAAAGGGGCTTGATTGATTGGTGGCGGGTGCTGTGTGACGTGCGTGCTGGGGCGGGCTGAAGGGTCCACCCGAGCATCCTGCTAGCTGGCTGGCTGGGTGGTCAGCGCCGCCACACATACACGGGAGTACGTAGAAATAGAAGTAGAGACACCGCCGTGCTCAAGTGGTGTGAGTGGCCCATGGGGCCAGGCCCGTCTCCTGTACGTACGCCCCCACTACCTACCGAACACGCGTATCCATGCCATGCTGCTGTATGTTCCGTCCGTTGGTGCATGCCGTCCAAACATCGCATCCGCACCGCTCGCCCTCGCAGTAGTGCTGCTCCCCATCACCACATCCCACGGCGGCGCGGCACCCCGCACCCCCCCACCCCACCCCACCCCCACCCCCCCATCCACACACGCACGCACGCACGCATGCACGCACGCACGCACACGCACACACACACACACACACACACACACACACACGCACACACACACACACACACACACACACACACGCACACAGGGGATACAGCTCCATCACCGTCAAGGCCCTGCCGGCTGGTGACACGGCCGATATTGAAGGCATGCAGGTGCGCTCGCATGTCACATCAACATGCATGTCCTTACCCTGACCATGCAGTAATGATTGTTCATGGACAGAATCCGGCCCCTGCACGTGTATTTGCAGCCTTCCTCTGCTTTGCGCCATGCCCTGCTAAGCAGCAATGCAACAGTGTTTTTCAAGTACAGCCACACACGCACACATACACACACTTGCCTACCTGCTTGCGTGCATTCCCTGCGTCAGGTGTACCTGAGTTTCATTGCGCCGCCCGGGCTGAACCCTGGCTCCTTCAAGACCTTCACGGACTACGGCCCGCCGGTCACGCCCTCCAGCCCCCTCACCGCCTTCCCCTCCACCTTCTTCGCAAATGCCAAGGACAACGTCACATACAAGGTAGGTGGCACGGGGGCCAAATAGTTGGAGACACCCCACATCAGCAACTTAAGGGCATGCATGCGTGTGGCACCTACCGCTTGCTTACTTCTTGTGTAGGAGGTGGTGTAGTCGGCACATGCATGTGTCATCGCGTGGCCAGTAGGAATGTGTGCTCTCACACCGTTGTGCGTGTGTGCTTCCAACTTCCTTCCGTGCATGCCACTGACGCATCCCCCTCACCCACCCGCCGCTTTCCACGTGCGCACAAACCCGCAGGACGGCAGCACAACGTACACCGTCCCCTACAATTCCGTGAACCCCGACGAGGGCCTTTTCTTGGCCTTGCATTTCGATGTCGTACAGTACTGCTCCTCCTAAACTTGGATGACAGCAGGGCTCACATGAATACTGCTCCTAACGTTTCCTAAATAATGCGTCCATCTGTACAGGCATATGTATGTGGTAGCAGACATATGAATGCACATGCGTGACGTTGCTGTGAGTGCTTTTGCCATTTAAGTGTGGGCTGCCGTTGTGTGCCCTCGTATGTATTCTCCATGGTGTTGCTCCGCACGCAGCCATTGAGCATCAATCCAGCGCCACTGTGCGCAAGGAAGCCTTGAATTTCAGACTGTTAAATCTCATTCTATCTTGTTAGTTGTTTGCATATGTTGTCCGGCCCCATTCGCCCACGGCTAGGATGGTTGTTGTTAGGAGTGCCACCTGCATGCTGCGTGTTGATCGAAAAGGCAGCAGATTGTTATTGAAATTGCGAGTCATTACTCCTGGCTACAGTTAGGCCAAATTACACTGTATGTACGTTGGCATCTGTCGCGTGAAGGAAACGGCGTAGCAGGTGAGATGAAGATTAAAAGGCAGTAGAAATTGTGAAGTGTATGTGGCTGTCTGTTCATAACAAGGATCCGTAAGTTAGAAGCAGGCACGCAGGGGTGCTGCAGGCACTGGAGAAATCCCCTGCCTTCTTAATATACGTATGTATCAAACTTGCTCATGGCTGAGTTCCAGTAGGTAGATAGCACGTTGCTGTCGGCCCTAGTTTAAACTAGAAAGGGTATTCTTTTTTACTTCTTCAACTTTGGTGTTAATGCGCCCTTACAGTGCCCATGCCCTTTCCTGTTTGGTCCCCCATGCAATTAGTGCAAATGGATGGGGCTTGCAAAGCAAGCCCTCTACAGCGTCACCAGTATTTGCACACGGGCCATACATACTTGCTAGCTGGAAGTGTCAAAGCTGTGAAGACGCCATGCATGTAACCTTTGAATCTTTGATGACCCCTTTCAACTGCTCGTGCATGGTTGATTGAGTGCGTGGTGATCACCATGAGGACGCACGGCGTCTTGCACTAGGCTCGTGTAGGGCCTACCACCGCCGCCTCGCTCCTTGCCTGCTGCCGGCGGCCGCAGAGCAGGTTACCGCCTTCGAAGGGTGACGGGGAAGGTAGGGAGGTGCGCCCGGCCCAGTGCTCGTATTTTATGAAGGCAGCGGCGGCTCAGCAGCGGCCCAATTCCAAAATCGGCGGTTCCGTTCGATTGCCAAAATGAGTATGCTGCCGCTGGCCGCTGCTTCGTTCACTCAAAAACATTTTGGGGGCTTCGGCCCCAACCCGTGGCCCTCTGCACACGGTTCGAGTTGGCCGTGTCGGCGACCTCGAAATTTCGCGCCAAGTCATTACACACACGCCCAGCAGTGGAAAATTGGGTGGTTGCTATTGCCCCGCCCCGGCCCCCTTTGGCAGAAGGCTGCTCTACATTCCCGTGTTCCCACGGTATGCCACGCAGAGTACGGCCTTTTGAGTCCGCTGGAGCTGGGTGGAGCACCCCTGCGCTAAGGCTGTTGTGGCCGAAATCCCAAAAACTGACGCGTCTGTCTGCCGAAAGACCCCCTCAGACTCAACCTGGTCTCACCCGCCGCCGCGCTGCGGGCACCGTCCAAGTAAAATTGCACTCACTTCGATCCCTTCAAAGTGGTCGGGGGGAACTTTCGACGGCACATCTAACCAAATGGTAGATAGGCTTGTCCTAACCTTGCGAGCGTACGTGTCAAATCCTTGTCCCATAGGCCCTCCACTGCCGTACGGCCCTACCCGTGCGGGGTCTTGGGGGCAGATAGAGGGCTCTCCCAAGGTCTGCCCTGACTTCTTTGACATGGTATGCATCTGAAGCCTACTACGCATGTGTATACAGGTGTCGGCAGGGCCGGGGGTCCAAGGGGGATGCAGCAGAGGGCGTGGCGGGCCCGGAAGGGACCTGCAGGTCGCGGCGAGGGCAGCGTGCCACGGCCCGACCTGGCACACGTTTGCCGTGGAGCTGGTGCGCGCCCTGAGAAATTAGATATACACGTATACTGCCAAGCTATGTGGCACAAGGGCTGAGGTGTATTGGGTCGCGCCTTGGGAGTTGATTTTGCAATTCTCGCGCGCAGGACTTGCGTCTTTCAGGGATACTGTAGGCCGCCGCCGCTGGCGAAAAGGGCCTTAACCACGTCCTCGCCCACGACATCCAAGGACCCAAAAATGCCTAGTTCTTAGCGTTTGGGGTGGGGGCTCCCAATGCCCCCCGGGAAGTGTTTGTTGGCAAGATTCGGGGACCGTGTGCAGCCCCACGCGGCGAGAATGCACCCCCGGAAATGTCCAATCTTTGTCGCCCGAGGGGTTGCATTGGGACCCGCTTCTTGCCACTCCCCGAGGGGAAGATGGCAAGATGCAGTTCTGCTCGCGCGGCCGACCCTGCATTGCCGGGGTAAACCTCAGCTCTCAGGGGGCACACAGGCCGACACAGGCATGACGCCGGTCTGGGGAGGGGCAAAATCATACGCATGGCCACACGTGTTTCTCTGTTTCCGTGCAGAACTAGCTGCTGCCGCTCAGGACCCAACTTATGTGACATATATGGGTGCCGTAGTCGGGGCCCCCGTTGCATTTTGCGAGGGTGCATGTCACCACATTGCTTCCTCGAGTGGAATGAGGGAAACCCCTAGGGTGGCACCCCTGCTAAACCTCCAGTGTCATGCAGGATCGACCCGTCTGCTGCTTCGTGCCGTGGCGCCACGTGGTGGTATGTCGCCCACTCGCCCACTGGGCGCCATGTTTGTTGCTGGCTGTTTCCACTGTTGGATCCAGCCTGTTCGATCGTGATCCAGGGGAATGAACGAGCAAGGACTATATGACTCATTATGTTAGTGTTAACTACTGAACTGGTTAACTCCAAGGCCTACGGATAAGAAGAGACCATCTCGGCAATGGCCGCTGGGGACCTGCCACCTGCCGCCACAGAGCATAAAGACCAAGGCAATTCCCATTTTGCGAAGAAAGAGTATGAAGATGCGGCTGCTTGTTACGAGCGGTGAGGGGCGCTTACTTTGCGATCGAACGTCGGTTTCAGCGTACTCGTCGACACTTGTTGCCGCCAAGAGCTCCCGCTCAAAGCATAGTATATCAGCGTCGTCATCACCTTTACCAGCTCGTTGGGTGCCACCCACTCTGTCCCGGCCGTCCCCACACCCACCGCGTCAGGGCCCTGGCGCTGGTCCCCGACAACGCGGTGCTGCTGTCCAACCTGTCCGCTGCGCACCTGGGCAATAAGGCCTGGGGTGCGGCGCTGGCAGCGGCGGAGAGGTGCCTGGCCGCCGACCCCGCCTTCCTGAAGGGCTACGGCCGGAAGGCGGCGGCGCTGCAGGGGCTGATTAGGTGGGGGCGGCTTAACGTTGGTTCGGGCGGGTGCAAAGCTCCTGCAGCGGCACGGCTAAGGTTGGGCGACATGCCGCAGGTTTGAGGGGCCAGGGCGCGGCGGGGTGCCAACTACACGGTTCCTGGCCCCCGTTGGAACCCACGAGCACCGCTCCCTCGCCCTCGCGCACCGCACTTTCGCATTCGCACCCCCTCAGGCCGGGCCACGCGGAGAAGGTGCTGCGGGAGGGCCTGGCGCGGGATGGCGGCAACACCTACCTGCGGGAAGAGCTGGCGCGACTGCTGCAGGTGGGCGCGGGACGGGGAGAGGTGGGACCGGCGGGACTGGGGGGGCGCAGGGGACGGGGTGCAGGGGACGGGGTACGGGGGCAGTGGACACCTTCAGCGGAACGACGCGGGCAACGCACACTAAAAGCAGTGGGTGATGCAAGCCGTGGGAGGTACAAGGAGTGGGTGGTAGAAGCAACGGCCAATGCAAGAAGAGAAACGGGGCGAGGTCGGTACCAGTATCTGCCATTGCTGCTGGTCCGGCGCTTGTAGCAGCAAGGGCTGGGGCTCTACCGAGTGGGGCTCCGGAAGAAGGCAGGCACAGAACGACTAGGACCTGTACATCGTCGCCGGTTGCATAGGAGGCGCGCCGAGCACCCGACGGCCGCCCTTTCTCGCAGGAGGAGGATGGGGACCAGAGCCCGCGCCGCGCCAGAGACGGCTCAGACCGGCCACTGCGAGACATGATGACGCGGGTGAGCCGCTGCCACTCGTGCTGTTGGGTCTCAAGACAATAATGGGTACCGTAGGACTTTCTCGTGTTACAGTTGCTCGAGTGCCCCTGCACCTTTCATGCTTAAAGCAGTGCAGCTTGCGTGGGGGGCAGCCGCGGATGTCGCTTGTGAGGGAAGCGCTGGAGGCCGGCCCGTTGATGCTGTTTGCTGTCGCCTTTACACGCGCTCGTGTGCTTGTGTGCTTGTGTGTGTGTGTGTGTGTGTGTGCGTGTGCGTGTGCGTGTGTGTGTGTGTGTGTACGGTATGTGTGTGCATGCGCTCCCCGCAGATGGGGCCCCAGATCACGCCTGCGGCACCCTGGCCCGCGGACGTCTTCCAAATCGCCATGTTCGGAGACGCCGCGTGAGTGCATTTAGATGGCAGGGGCATGTGGGGGCAGCGAAGTGGGGGCAGACGGTTGTGAACAGTGGAGTGTGGGGGCCTGCGCTGTGCCAACGCGTAGCGTGCTGACCGAATCCACGGGTTGCACGTGGACCTTCTGCTGGCAGCACAGTCCCGCAATGCACACATGCGACTGGCCTTGGCCTGCCGTACACAAACCCTTGACCCGCCTGGGCGCATTGTACGCCGAGGGCTGCTTGCAATCCACTGCTTTACCTTTTTGGTGTCAGCCCCGCCCCGCTGCATGAAGGGCTGGCCCAAGCATCAACATGTCTTGCTGGGAAACGATGCCAACCCCACAACATCGCCGTCTGCACACTCAGGCATGCCTGTGCCCCTCCCACCCGCTGCCCCGCGCCCGCCAGTGCCTTCCGCTCCGCCTTCCGGCCGGAGCACCTGCGGCTGCGCGGTCTGGAGGCGCGGCTGCCGCTGCTGCACCTGGTGGTGATGGGTGCGCAGCGGCTGCGGCCCGTCAACAGCGCCGTGGGCATGGACGTGAGTGCCTGATGTGCAGGCTGGATGGGGCTCTTTTCGCGCGTGTGTGTGGCAAGGCTGGAGAGGAAGGGGCGCGGGACAAGGGTAGCCGTGCGTGTGCAGAACCCACAAGCGAGCAGTGCCCATGCATATGTGTTTGCTGTGCCCACGCACCCCGAACCAAGGTTAGTCACGCATGCATGTGTGTGCAGCACGTGTTCCGGGTCCTGTTCGTTCCTTTGCTCACGCCCCTGACCTGTCTGTCTGCCCGCGCCTCCCGCCTCGCGGCCCCACCAGCACGCCGGTGTGATGCGGCAGCTGCTGGCGGCGGGCGCGCGGGCGGACGGCCGCGACGCCACCGGCTACACGGCGCTGCACCACGCGCTGGGTGGGTGGAAGTGGGTGGGCGGGTGGAAGTGGGTGGGTGGGTGGGTGGGTGGGTGGGTGGGTGGGTAGGTGGGTGGGTGGGTGGGTGGGTGACTTTGGAGTGGCTGCCGCCACAGAGAAAGCCGTCAACACGTGCTTCTGCTCCACCTCCCACCGCCGCCGCCTCTTCCTCGCCACTGCCATTCCACGCCTTCAACCCCACTCTGCCCCCGCCCCTGCCGCCACAGCCCACAACCCGGTGTTGGACCTGGCTGACATCCTGATCACCGAGGGAGGCGCTGACGTCAACGCGCAGGACAGGTGAGCGGCTGGCGCACGGCTCGCTGAGCGGGTCGTGCTGCTGGGGACTTGCGCTGCATACTGGCGAGCCACTGGGCTGGACAATCGAGGTCTGCCCCATGATGACCCTATCATCACCCACTCTAATGGCCTCTCCCCGACAATGCCCCTTTCTACCGGCCCCTCTCCACCGCACTCCACGGACCCGGCGCCGCCCTCCACCCGCCGCCCTCCATCCGCCGCCCGCCGCCCCCGCTGCTGTGCCCTCTCCCCACGTGCTGTGACCCCGCGCTGCTGTGCCCGCCACTCCACAGGTTCGGCACCTACCCGCTCCTGAGCGTCTGCATGTCGGGCGCCGCGGAGTCGGCCCGCCTGCTGCTCAAGTACGGCGCGCGGGCCGACCTCAAGGACAACGACGGCTGCACCGCGCTGCAGATGAGCCAGTGAGCACCGGGACAGAGCGGCGCGGGGCTTTGGGGGTTGGTACCGGCATGGGCAGGGGTATGGGCACGGGCGTGGTTCAGCTCCTGCTGGGCCCTACCTTTGCCAGGCATGGTACCGTTGGCAGTGACTTGGGAAGTAGATGCTCGGCATTGCTGAAGGCTGCACTGGAGATAAGCAAATGACTCGTGTGGACACCCTTCACCTAATGTTACGCAGGTACAACCCGGAGATCCAAAAGCTCATCTACCGTGCGAAGGAGAAGGTGCCAGGTGTGTGCGCGAGCTGGCAGGACCAGTGTCAAAACCTCCGTAGACCTGCCTTCCCTTCCTTTGGGCATTATGCGCCAATGACATGCTGTAGGCAAGGCTGCGCCTATGAATGGCAAAGTGCCCGTTTGTTTGCTCGCTGTCCCTTGCAGACACGGATGTGCGGTCGTGCGCGGGCTGCGGCAAGACGGGCAATAAGCTGAGTTCGTGCGCCGGCTGCCGAAGCAACACCTACTACTGCGGCAGGTGGGCTGTTGGGGGGCCTGGCAGTCACGAACTTGGGAACGTATGGCTTGCAGGCTGGGGGACTGGCGGACTGGCGGACTTGGCGACTGGGGAGCTGGGGGACTGGAGGACCGGAGAGGGGTGTGGGGGCAGGTGTAGGGGCAGGTGTCGAGGACCAGAACCCAGAACGGCACGGACTATTTTGAGAGGCTGGATGCGTCATATGTCGTGGATGAACATCGAGGGAAACAGGCGCTACGGGCTGCCAGTTGGCTGCAATGACGATAGCATTGTGGCGAACGTGAAAAAGCAGTGACATCTGCCCACAAATGCACCTGAGTACAGGGACTGCCAAGTGGCGCACTGGCCTAAGCACAAGACGGCTTGCAAGGCCGCACGCAAGGCCGCGGCCGCTGCTGCCGCTAGCGGCAGCGCCGCGCCGGCCGCCGCTGCGGCGGCGGCGGCGGCGGCGGCGGGCGCCCGCTCCGGCTCTGGCGCCGCCAAGGCGTCGGCCAAGCCGGCTAAGCCGCTGCCCAAGACGCTGCGTGTGCCGGTGCTGCTGGGGGAGGAGTGCCTGTACCTCCAGAGCCTGCAAGCCCCCATGGCCAACATGATGAGTCAGGCGGCGGGCCTGGGAAGTGAGTCGCGGCGTGTGCTTCTGTGCTAAAACGCACTGTGGGAGAACGGAATGAGCGCCTTCTCGCGCGCGCGCATCGTGTACATGCTGTTGGTTCCGCTTGCAGCTGCGTCCAGCCCCAAATCGGCTTCCAATTGACACCAGTGGGCAAATCAGCACCCAGGCCTGGCTAGCCCTGCCCTCACTCTCTACCTGTGCCCTGCATCCCCACCACACCCCGCCCCACCTGCCGCTCACACGCTTCCTCGGGCTCTGGCTCAACACCTCGCCCCACCCCTACCACCCCCCGCATCACGCAGGCCGGCCCATCCCCTCCAACGCCGCAGTGGACACGGACCCGGGCCAGCTGCGCCAGGCGCTGGCGGGCGCGGTGCGCAAGGCCACGCGCGAGCACACCATGCCCATCAAGGTGCAGGTGCCGTGCCCGCCCGGCATGGCGCCTGGGATGCAGCTCGGCCCGCCCGACAGCAGCAGCGACGACGACGAGGACGAGACGGCGGAGGCGCAGAAGCGGGCGCAGGTGGGTTTGTCCAGGGCTCTTC
Source organism: Chlamydomonas reinhardtii (assembly GCF_000002595.2). Classification (NCBI taxonomy): domain Eukaryota; kingdom Viridiplantae; phylum Chlorophyta; class Chlorophyceae; order Chlamydomonadales; family Chlamydomonadaceae; genus Chlamydomonas; species Chlamydomonas reinhardtii. Next base: position 1,328,259 of record NC_057006.1, on the reverse strand, counting down.
GCAGTGCACAGTGCTGGTCCCGGAACACACTCAGCGTGGCTGTGTGGAGGTCTAACGCGCGTGCCGACGTCACCACCGGGCCGCACATGTCTCCTTCCTTCTCTTGACTTACACGGCCACACATGTGTGCAAAACGCAGGGCCGGCGGCGAGCCCGCACGGCCACGGCGCAGGAGGTGATGGGGCAGTACACAATGCTGTGCTACAACCGCGACCGCACAGTGGTGTTCCAGCTAGGTGGGCAGGCGGGGCGGTGGTGGTGGCACAGGTGGCGGCAGCGGCGCCGGGTTGCGCGGGTTGGGCGGGCTGGGCGGGCTGCAGGGCTGCAGGGTTAGGCGGGCTGCGGACAAGGGCTTGAGTGCACACCGTAATTCCGGTCCACAGGCGGGGTCGTGCCCGGCTGCAAAGTAGGCGATGACATTGAAGCCAGCAACACCGTCGCACTGAATGCGGCATGCGCTGTGTACGCTTTGACCGGCCGGCCCGCAGACGGCACGTGCGGCAGTGGCAAGAAGCTGCGGCACCTGATCCGGCGGCAGGGCGTGTTGGGCCTCAAGGGCTACTTCGCTGCCTACTTCGACGCGGAGTGCGTGGGGGAGGTGAGCGGCGGGGACTGGCAGCAGCAGGGACAGGGAGCGATACCGTGCGTGCACCGGCGAGTGAACTGCCACTCAAGGCAGGCCCGCCATCGCTATGACTGTGTCATATGACCGGGTGTCCCTGCCTGCCGTAGATCTCTGGTTGCGTGTTTGTCACACACACACACACACACACACACACACACACACACACACACACACACACACACACACACACACACACACACACACACAGGAGAGCGGGGGTTTTCCCCCGCCAGCCCGTGGTGCTGACACCCCGTTTGCATTTGCCGTCATGCATGCGCCCATGCCGTCCCCCGCCTGTTTACTTGCTCGTGGTCGCCCACCCTCCGTCTCTTTCCCAAATCGCGCAACCCCTAGTATAGTTAATTGGGCTGGGCCTGGGCTGCGTGTTTGCTCTTGCTCGTCGCGCGCCGCCGCGCTAACATGTTCCTTCGCTCTTGTTCGTGACACTCCCCTGCTGCCGCCCTGTGCTCTGTTGTTTTCTTTATTCGCTCGTAGGTGAGAATTTCATCGAGGATTGGGCGGGAGCTTGGACTTAGCGGCCAGGAGTAGCGACGCGGAGCTAGGAATCGTAGGAGTGCCTGGGCCTCACGGTACCGTGAGCACATGCATGGGTTTGCACCCTTGAGAGCGTGTGGACACTAATCCCCCCTCGAGGTTAGAGTAGCGGGGGTTGCGCGATTTCCGGTTGGTAAGACCGGCGGCTCACCGCAGCAGGTATGCGAGGTAACTTCAGGTAACATCCGTAAACCGTCGCTTTGCTGCATCGCATACACTGTCTTTGCGCAACGTTTTCCTTGTGCTCTTTAACACACACACACACACACACACATATACACACACACACATATACGCACACACATATACGCACACACACACACACACACACACACACACACACACACACACACACACGCCCATACACAGGACGGCGTGCCTACAGACATCATCCTGTCCACGGCGATGCTGGCGGTGCCGAACTGGTGAACCTGTGCCCCTGAAGCACGCCGGATGCAAGGTTTCACTGTCAGACAGCATTTGGACGTGTGCTGCACTGCTGCAAGAGATAAGGACGTAATGTACAGGGTTGCGATCACCAATCAATGCGCATTATGGCTTGGCATGACACCCAGTAGGTGCGTACCTCAGGCCGGGCCTGCAGGGATGCACGGGGGCGTCGTCACTGCATTGCTGTGTAGGTCGCGAGTGTTTCGTAGTGTGTGCTGGCTTTGTCTTCCGTCGCAAGACGGACTGCGTGATTGCGTAAGCAGCGTAACATGAGTTGTGGTAGCCGCGAGCCAGGGAAAGGTGGCCAGGCTTGTCACACGACATGTAATTGTGCTTGGAGAGCAGTCCGCACAGATGTTTTATTGTAGCTGTGCCGTGCCGTGCGTTTCAGACGTACTGGCGCTTTGATGCAGCAATGGGTTACAAGAGTGTAAGTTGCAGGCGACCACCACCGCACCACCAAGTCATCCGGGCGCAACCCCTGGACCCGTTGCAGCTGCACGGCATAATGCTGACTGGCAGCCGCCTCCAGACCTCCTCACCAGCCAGCTATGCTATGATGGTAAGTACCGCACAGTTGAGACACATAGCTTACAATTGCACGGAAATAGTATGGACGACACGCAATCATGGCCACGACTGCCAGGCGTAAGCTATGCACGTGCACACACAGCCTGCAACGTCGGTAGCTTTTGCTTTCGTGGCCCGTCAGTGCTCAACCGGCTGCTGCCAAAACCCGGGTCACAGTGTCCACGCAATCCAAACGTTCAGCAGAAGTCGCAACCCGTAAACATAACTGCGCCACCTGCATAGCCCCGATGTATCACGCCCCAGCGCCGCCGCTCCTTCTCCCTACACTGCTCTTCCTCCTCGTCCGCCGCAGCCCGCGTACGTGCCGCCCGCGTCCCATCTGCCTCCCACTTTTTCCACTCAGTCAGGCTCATGCTGCTGTCCCAAGCCCTACGTCATGACGGCCCACTGCCGCTACAAATACACCCTACGTCAGGTTCATGCCGCGGGCGCTCAGTGCGCGGCAGCAGAACGTCTCCTTCTCCGGCTGACCGCCCTTGTTGGTGCTGAAGATGGATGAGTACACATCCTTGCTGGCGCCCTGAGGGATCTTCAGCCGCTTAGCAGCCGCAGCTGCTGCTGCCGCCGCGCCGCCCGCCCCATCCTCCAGAGGCGGCGATGCGCCCCGCCCTGCGGTGGGGGCTGCCACGCCAGCGGCTCCGGCCGCCTCGTCTGCAGCCGCCGCCGCCGAGCGCTTCTTGTCCTTCTTGCTCGCCGCCGCCTTCGCCTTCTCCGCCGCACGCGCCGCCAGCTTGGCGCGAAGCTGCTCCAACTGCTCGCCTGTAGTCATCAAATACACATGCGGCGGGGGTGTCAGGAGAGCAGGGAAGGGCATGCGTGCAATCGGGCCGAGCTGCCCTGAGCAGCACAACGCGATATCAATGCGGCTTTCGTACAGTCCACCTCATCAACCCCTTTTACGCCTCTTGCATCCCACACACACGTTTTGACCCACCCGTGGGGTTCACAGGGATGCTCTCGAGCTCCGCCAGCTTCTTGCCGCCAGCCTCGGCCAGCTCCTCCACTGCCGCCGGCACCTCCTTGACGGCCTTCTCGCTCACCACCAGCCCGCTGGGCCGCAGGATAACGAACTTGTAGCGCCCGTTGAAGGGCTGGCCGCTGACCGGGCAGCAGAACTGTGACTCGTTCCCGGGCTGGAAGGAGACCTGAGAGGCGGCCTTGGGCGCCTTGGCGGCGCCGGCGCCGTTGGCACCGCTGCCGTTAGCGGCGGGCGTGAGCTTCAGCTCCACGACGGAGCGCAGCCCCGTGATGTGGGAGAGCGTGGGCGGCAGGCTCTTGTCGAGGAGGCGCACGATGAGCGCGTCCTTGTTGTACAGGTTGCCCAGCTCGTCGGCGACGCAGGGGGCAGCCAGTAGCTCGCCGGAGAGGTGGCAGCGGGTCCACTTGGCCAGCCGCGCCTCTTCCGGGTTGACCTTCTCAACCTTTTTGTACGCGTACATCTCCAGGTAGCAGGAGCGCGACTCCGCCCCAGTAGAGCCACCGTCGCCACCGCCACCGCGAAGCCGGTAGCTGAGCTGCAACGTGGCGCTGGGACTGCAAAAATCGCCGAGCATGCGGTCGTCGGGCAGCGACGCGCCTCCATATTGCAGACGCTGCAATTCAAACAGCATCAAGTGTAAGACAAGGCAGTCGCGAGCGGCGAGAAGCCCTGTTTACCTACCATGAAACGGCAGGGGCCAAGCTCCGGGCTTCGGGCCGCTAGCTGCTCCTTGAGAGACTGAACGGTGTCCTTAGCTGAGCACATGACTGCTAGGGTGCCTACCGGCGCCCCGCACCGCACAAAGACCTGGGCGTCTCGCATCTTCGTGAGCTAACGGCTAAGGGCCTGGGGTCAAGTGCTGGCGCCAATGATAAATTCTTCTTTAGGACGGGGGGAGGGAGGCTCAACTAACAGGCGAGGTATCTCGAAGACTGTTGTTGTTTTAATGCCCAGCCACCACGAACCCCATGCAGCCCACCGTGGGTGCAGCCCACCACGAACCCGATGCAGCCCACCGTGGGTGCCACTCCCGCCCCCATCCGTGGCAAGCAACGGCCCGAGTTGCGATGGGGGCGCGAAACGAGGTGACCTTCGCCAATTCCGCACTGGTGTCGCTGCTTTCTAAGACGAAGCCTTGAACGACATATTGTTAACTCGGCCTTCTAGGGCAGAGATTTGGGCCACTACTAGCCTCTCGTGATGGAAATGGCAAGGGGCAGGAAAGCGTAGGAGCCTCTATTCCGGCTCTTGCCAAAAACCAGGATCCCGACTATGGCTGTCGGCCCCGCTATCTAAAAGGTACAGGCCCCCAGGCCCCGGAGTGACACGCAGCCAATTTCGCTGTGCTAGACTACTATGTGTTTCCAACCGTCAGGCCCCCCGTGCCCTAAATCGCATTAAGTCAGTGCTACTCTCAAATCAGTATTCTCGCTCCGGTGATGCCCCCTTATCATCTCTCCCTCATCAACAACCCCCCATGACTCTTCACAACTGACTGCGGCAATCGCAGTGCATTTCCATGACAAACGTTCCATCAAGTAGTGTGCCCTCCCCTGCCCTCCCCGCTCTCAACTCTCAAGCACAGTGCTGCTTTGCCCGCACCCGCGCTGCAAGCCCCCGGCACCGCAACCGCCACTGCGTCATCCAACCTGTCCTACCCTGTACTGCTGTACAACGTATCAAGCGGCTGGCTCAGCCGGCAGTCGTGAAAACGCACACGCACACACAATTGCCCGCCACATCTCACGACTCACGGCACGGGCGCAACAGCTCTGCTCACCCTATTCCAACACGTCGTCCCGACCAGAGTCCACAAGCTATTTCCATTGCACGCACCTACTCGCAAACACATACACCCCCACTCTCTCAAGGGACAAGACATGTGGTTTCCCTCGCATGGGACAAGCCCACCTCACAGTCGGTCCGTAGACCCGCGACGTCAGCACACCTAACCCGGTAACCTACTGCGCCTGCTGCTCCTACTGTTCCTCCTGTCCCTCGAGCCCTAATAACTCCTCCTCCCTCTCCTCCTGCCCTCCTCCAGCCCCTCCTCCTGCCCCTCCTGCCCCTCTTCTTCCTGTCTCTCCCCCTCTCCCGCCCCTCTCTCTCCACCCCACCACCCGCGCTACTCGAACAGCGCCTCCCCAAACACCGACAGCAGTGCGTCCCAGGTGCGGCCCAGCAGGCTGCTGCCCCAGGCGTACAGCCCCAGGCCCAGCAGCACCGCGCGCAGTTTGGCGCGGTAGGCGGCGGAGGTGAAGGACCTGTGCGGCGGCGGCCAGGGGGGGGGGGGAGGGAGGCATGGGTGGGCGTGTGTGTGTGTGTGTTAAAGAGCACAAGGAAAACATTACGCGTAGGACAGTGTATGCGATGCAGAATTACGGCCGCGGATTACCTTCAGAGTATACTTACAGCAGCCGACCGACCTGCCGAGCCGAGTGTGCGCTTTCAGGGCACGGAATGAGAGTGTGTGTGTGTGTGTGTGTGTGTGTGAAAAAAGGGACGGTGCGCTTGAAAAACGTATGCGTGTGTGTGTTCAGCCGGCGTGGCCCTCACTTGTGGATGTAGAAGGTTGGCCGCTTGCCGTTGGGCCGCCGCGGCGGGAGTCCCTTGGCAGCCACCTGCACCCAGGTGCACAGCAGGAGCATCTCGGACGTGTGCGGACTTGTGCAGGAGCCGAAGGCGCAAGAGCACACTTGGTATTAGGTGTACACCCACGTGCGCACACACACTCGCTTTCCGTGCCCTGAAAGCGCACAGTACATTCCGTCAGGATCCATGTACCTGGTTTGGAACTCAACACGACACACACCCTGTCATAGCTCCTCCTGCCCACTCACCTGCGAGTAGATGCGCAGTCGCTCAGGCATGGTGACCCCCAGTGCGGCGCTGGAGGCGCGAATCACCGTCACCACCTGGGGGAGTGGGGAGTGGGGAGTGGGAGTCAGGCACGCACGCACACGGGGTTACGACCCGGACACATACGCACACGCCTCGGGCGGGCTCGTTCAGCCCCTCATGACGCACAACGGGGGCGCATGCACACACGCACACACAGGTGAGATACAGGGGCTGAGTCCCCAGCACCCCCAACCCCTTGGGGGCTTAGTTTGGGCTGGTATCTACAACCCTCCCCTCGCTGCCCTCCCCAGCCCTTCCCCCCCCCACTCACCCTCAGCAGGTCCACCAGGTGCCTGCTGACCGCGCTCAGCAGCGCCGTCATGTCGCCGAAGCCGCGTATGCCCAGCCGCGCCCGCAGCGCCGCCTCCTCCGCGCGGTTGCGGGCGCGCTGGGTGAGCAGCAGCGGCAGGATGCGGCCGCCCGCCTCGCCCGCCATGGCCGTGGAGATGTCGGCCTGAAAGGAAGGACGCGGAAGGGGGGCGGGGGAAGGAGGGGTTGTAACTAGCCAGCCCCAAAACCAACGAAATCGAGCGGAGCACAGGCAGACGTGTTAGTTGCAAGCGATGATGCTTATGGGAGGTGGGCCGAGGCGTCGTGGAGCAGCAGGGCGAGCGGCGCCGGCGATAAATGTCGCTCGGTGGCGCGGAAGGAGGGGATGGGGGTCTCCAGGCATGACTACCTAAGAGAAGGCGCCAGCCGCCCCCCAACCTTACCGGCCCCTCCCGCCACTCCTCTCCCGCCACTTCCCGCCCCCCTCACTCCCTGCTCCGTGAACAGCTACCCTCCACCTGTAACTGTCGCATCTGCCTGTGCCCCGCTAGTTTGGCTTGGTTTGGTTTAGTTTGGGCTGGCATCTGCAACCCTCCCGCCCACACGCACACACCTGTGTGGCCTCGTCCTGCATCACCACGGCGCACCACAGCTGACAGAACTGCTGCCGCAGCTCCGGCTCCACCTGGGGTGAGCGGGGTGAGGAGGTGAGGGGGGTGAGGGAGTGAGGGGGATATGGCAACACATTAAGAGAGTAGGTGGCGAGAAGCGACGAGCAGGACGTGTCCTACCGCACACGCACCCCACTGCCTGATTTGCAACCAACTCCGCCTTGCGTGGAACGTTCCGCCGCGTCCATTCCCTTCCCCTGCCCTCCTCCTCCCCTCCTCCCCCCCTTGCTTCCCTCCCGCCCCACCTCCAGGTATGTGCCGTGGTCCAGCACCACCACCTCGAAGCCGCGCCGTGTGCCCCGGAACAGCCAGCGCAGCCAGCTGGGCCGGCCTGGGGGGGGGAGAGAGAGGAGACAGGGGGATGAGTGGAGGGCGGGGGGGGGGGCGGGGAGAGAGAGGGGACAGGGGAGGGAGTGGAGGGTGGGGAGTGGGGACAGGGGAGTGAGTGGGCGGGTTGGGGATTCCCTGCATGACTAGGCAGTAAGGAGGATGCGGTGAGGTTGAATCGGTGCAGGGAGGGAGCGGGGCGGCGGCACCGCTGCTGGCGGCGCACGGCGGTATGGCGGTGGTGTGAACATTGCATGTATGCACGGGTGTGCTCCACACGCGCTTGGGGCTTTGCCCCCCGCAGTGCGCCCCCTCCACCACCACAGCTCCTCCTCCCTCTCCCTCCCTTCCTCTCCCGTCCTCTCTCCCTGTTGCCGTTGGGCTCAGGCACACAACAACCCCTCCCTCCCACTGGCCCCTCCTCCCCGCCCCTCCTCCCCGCCTAATCACTCCGTTCTCCATGAACGGCTAACGCTTCTGCCTGTGCTCCGCTCGGTTTAGCTTGGTATGGTTGAAGTTGGGCTGGTGTTTATTATACACACACACACACACACACACACACACACACACACACGTACACACACGCCCTGCTCACCTTTGGGCCGCACCATGAGGTTGCCCGGGTGCGGGTCGCCGTGCACATAGCCCTGTAGGAACATGAGCTCGCCGAACAGCCGACACAGCTGGCGGCCCACCAGGCGCGGGTTGATGCCCTGGGGGGAGGCGAGTGGGGAGGGGAGGGAGTAGGGGAGGTGGGGTTGCAGGGATGTTTGGAACAGCGGTACAGGATGCAGGGGGGGGGGGGTTGTAGATACCAGCCCAAACTAAACCGAACTCAATGCAATAGAGAGGGGAGGAGAGCGTGGCCTACGCTTGGGGGATGTAAGGAGGGGTCCCCTACCCGAGCCCAACGAGCAAGGGGTGGGTGGGGTTGTAAGACGATTGGGTTGGGGTTTTAGAGATGCATGGTGGGGTGGTGGGGTGGGATTCTTCGATGGTGGGAAGGCAACACTGACCCCAGGGCCCTTTCGTCAAATGCCGAATCGGGTGTAGCTGCAAACCACCCTGCCGCAACCCTCACACCACAGGGCCACCTGCCGCACCTGCCCTAAGCCAGCGCCTGTCTCGTCAACCCTCAATCTCCCCGCGCCTTTACCTCGGCTCGGTCCCGTCCGGATGCCGACGCCTCCCTCCCTCCTTCATGGGTGCGGGTAGCTGCAATCCCACCGCGCGCACACCCCCACTCCCACCCCCACCCCCCTGGCCGCTGGACTTCACGGACATCGGTAACAACGTGTCTGCTATACTACTGTTCCTGGCTACGCCTTCACTTCTTAGATAATCATGAATGTAACCCCCACCCACACGCCACACCCCACCCACACGCCACAACCCACACACACGCAGGCCGCTGCCTACCTGGCGCGTGAGCGCCTCCACGTCCGTTATCTTGGCGCCCGCAATCCACTCCATGACCAGCACCTTGCTGCTGCACAGGTGCTCGTGCAGCTGCGGCACACGCACGCGCCCGGACTCGCCCGCCGCCGCCAGCACCTCTCGGAAGCGGTTGCTGTTGCGGATCTCATTCCTGGGGTGCGGGGTGCGGGGTGCAGGGTGCGGGATGCAAACAATGCGGGTTGGGGGTTACAACGATTGGTACACAGGAGTGTAGCGAAGTAGACAGCAGGCATAGAGGCCGCGGAAGTCCCGTATCGGGATGAAGGGCGTCAGGGTTGCCCCGGCTCTTCCCGCTTCGCGCGCACCGCTCTTGGGCACCACACCACCGCACTTCGGCACATCTCTAGGCTCAGACACACACGCGCACCCTCTACGCCTTCCTCCCCCTCCCCCCCTTCCCCCCCTCCTCCCTCTTCCCCTCCCCCATGTCTAGGTGTCTCCTGGTCACGTGCTGGGAACGGTGAAACGGGCCCCTCCCCCTTGTGGTTTAGTGTGGGCTGGTCCTTACAACCCCTCCCCACCACCACCACCACCACCTGCACAACCACCTCTCCCCCTCCCCCTTTGGGACCTATTTGGTTGCGCTCTGGCAAGCAAGCAACCCCCCGGACGGCCGCTTCTTCATTGCATCCTGTACCGCTTTTCCAACCATCTCTGCAACCCCTCTCCCACCCCCCACCCCATGCGCTCCGCTCTTTTGCATCGGGTTCGGTTTAGTTGGGGCTGAGGGTGGGTACACCCCATCCCCTCTCCCTCACAAGCCTCTCTCCCACCCCCCCCCAACCCCGCTCGTTTTCGTTGGTTTTGGTTGAGTTTGGGCTGGTATTTACAACCCCCCTCTCCCCCCGCCCCACCCACCTGAAGTCCAGCTCCACCTCCAGCTTGGCCGCCAGCTCCTCGTACAGCCAGTGCAGCCGGATGGTGGGGAACAGCGCCCCCGCCGCCCGAGCCAGCGCCGACATGACGCACAGGTCCGCCGCCACCGAGCCCGCCAGGCCCGGGTACTGCACCTGTGGGGGGGGGGGGGGCGAGATGATGTCGACGACGCGGGTGTTGATGTCGGGTGCGTGTGATGTGATTGGGCCAGGCACAGAGCTACACACACACACACGCACATACCGCACACGCACACACCGCACACGCGCGCGTGTGCACAGCGTCAACCTTTCCTGTCGTGCTTGCCTTTTACACGCGTGCCCGTCCCCCCCCGTAGTTTGGGCTGGTATTTACAAGCCTCCCCCGTCTTCAGTGCATCCTGTACCGTTTTTCCAACATCCTTGCAACCCCACCCACCCCGACCCCCCGACCCCCCGACCCCCCCCCCGACCCCATCCCGCCCCCCCCCCTCCCCCACCTTGACCGCCACCTCTCTGCCGTCCGCCAGCACCGCGTGGTGCACCTGCGCCAGGCTGGCTGCGGCGGTGGCGCGGCGGTCGAAGGAGATGAAGGTGGCGGCCACCCGGGCGCGGCCGCCCAGCTCCCGCTCCAGAGCGCGCCGCACCTGTGGGGGGGGGAGGAGGAGGTGGGGAGGTGGTGGGGAGGAGGTGGGCAGGAGGTGGGGAGGAGGTGGGCAGGAGGTGGGCAGGAGGTGGGCAGGAGGTGGGCAGGAGGTGGGCAGGAGGTGGGCAGGAGGTGGGCAGGAGGTGGGGAGGAGGTGGGCAAGAGGTGGGCAAGAGGTGGGCAGGAGGTGGGCAGGAGGTGGGCAGGAGGTGGGCAGGAGGTGGGCAGGAGGTGGGCAGGAGGTGGGGAGGAGGTGGGGAGGAGGTGGGCAGGAGGTGGGGAGGAGGTGGGGAGGAGGTGGGGAGGAGGTGGGCAGGAGGTGGGCAGGAGGTGGGCAGGAGGTGGGGAGGAGGTGGGCAGGAGGTGGGCAGGAGGTGGGCAGGAGGTGGGCAGGAGGTGGGCAGGAGGTGGGGAGGAGGTGGGCAGGAGGTGGGGAGGAGGTGGGGAGGAGGTGGGCAGGAGGTGGGCAGGAGGTGGGCAGGAGGTGGGGAGGAGGTGGGCAGGAGAGTTGAGGTGGGCGGTGCGTGGAACACAGAGCAACAACAACAATAACAACATACGTTCGACTGCCTCGTGTGCACCCTCCCACTCCCGCCCCCACGCCCCCTCCTCCAATTGCCCACCGTCTACCGTCTCCATGAATGCAACCCCCCCCTCCCCGCCTCTCGCCTCTTTGGTTTAGTTTGGGCTGGTATCTACAACCCCCCGCCCTCCCCGACTCCCACCCCCCTCCCGCCTCCTCGCCCCCTCGCCCCCCGCCCCCTCGCCCCCTCGCCCCCTCGCCTCCTTGCCCCCGTCTCACTGCGCGGTAGGGCCTGGGCACGGCGCGGTCCTCCAGCTGCGCCAGCACTGTGCGGTACTCGCGGGGCACGCCGCCGAACGCCGCAGCGAACTGGCCCGCCTTCACATACACGCCGCCGTTGCGCCGGCACACCTGCGAGGGCAGGGTGTACATGTGAGAGGCCTACATATGCATGCGCATATACACGCACGTTGACCCGTTCTGCGTGTGCTTTCCTCCCACACACGCATACGCACACAAACACACACACACACACAAACACACACACACGCACACACACACACACACACACACATTGATGTAGCAGTGGAGCTGCCGTGGGCCCGGCTCCCCGCTCCTCGATGAGCATGCAAGCCCCCCCCCGCCCCCCCCCCCCCCACACACACCCCTTATACCCCCAACCCCCCCTAAGTCTGGTTGAGCACTTACAACCGTCCCCCCACACACGCATACATACACACACACACACGCACACCCCTTATACCCTACCAACCACCCCTCCTGCCCACCTCCAGCAGCTTGTTGGCCCAGTAGGTGTGCAGCTGACTCAGCGCCTCCATGTAGCCCTCATCCTTCTCCGTGTCTGTACCGTAGCAGGAGGCCTGGCAGGGGCCAGCAGGCAGGCCAGAGAAAGAGCCAGAGTGAGAGTGAGAGTGAGAGCGAGCGGAAGGGGTGGAGGCGGCGCGGAGAGGAGCGTTGAAGTGGTGTTGGGGTGCGGGTGGCGGGTCGGGCACTCCCCACATGCACCACCGACCGGTACCTGCATAAGCCGTCTAGAAACACGCAGCCGGGCCCTGAACAGGCCCGCCTCTCCCCCAGCACCGGCATAAACACCATACTTCGGCCCACGCCGCGTGTGTCACTGCCGGCACGCACAGGCAGCACAGCACACGCCCGCGTCCGCGCACCTGGAAGCGCTTGTAGCTGAGAGACGCCCGCACCGCCCACAGCACCGTGCGCAGCGTGCGCGGCGCCGCCGCCGCCAGGCCCGCCGCCGCATCCGTCGCACTGGCCAGCGCCGTCGCCCCAATCGCTACCAGCACCGCCATCAGCGTAGCGTACGCCCGCCGCGCCACCACCCGCCCCGTGCCGTGCACCCGCCGCGCCAGCCACGTCGCGTCGGCGGCGGCCACAGCCGCCGGCCCCGTCAGCGACGCCGCCGCCGCGGCGGCGGCGGAGCCGCCTGGCGGCGGCACCGACAACGACGCAAGCTTGGCGGCGACGCCGCCGGCGGCGGCCGGTGTACTGCCGCCGTACGGCGCGTACGGATAGCCGTACACGTATGGGCCGCGGTACAGCGGGTAGGCGCCGGCGGCGCTGTGCGCGAAGTCGCTGTGTCCGCGCAGGAGCGCCAGGTAGCGCACCGCGCGAGCAAACAGCACCCGCATGGCTACTGGTTCCGCGAGTTGCTGGCTACTTGCGCGCTAGTTGCAAGCTTACTAGATAAGGGCTACCTATGTGGCTGTAGCTGCTTTGCAGGTGCCGCTCACAGCCCTGGCTATACGTGGCCTTGTCAAGCCGCGTCCGGCAGGACCTCCTCGTCTCCCTCGCCGTCGCCCTCACCGCCCTCGCCCACAAGCCCCGGACCTCCGAGGCCCTGGCCGCCGCCCGGCCCCGCCGCCGCCTGGGCCTGCCCTGCCGCTGCCGCCGCCCCCGCTGCTACTTGCCCCTGCGCCGCCCCTCCTGCTCCCGCCTCCGCCTCCACCTGCTGCTGCTGCGGCTGCGGCTGCTGCTGCTGCTGCCCTTGCTGAGCCGCTACTACCACTTCCGGCAGGAACTGCTCCAACCCCTCTCCTCCCTCCTCCTCGTTTTCAATCAGCGGCGCGATGAACTCCTCGTCGGCTTCGAGATCTGAAAGCGAGTCGTCGTCGCTATCGCCGGCGTCGTCCCGCTCAGACTCAAAACCCTCAGACTCCGAATCAATGTCTGCGTCCGCGGCCGGCGGCTCGTTGTTAGCGTCCTGCGCCTGCTGCTGCTCGTCACGCTGGTGGTGCTGTTCGGGGTGCTGGCGAGCTTGCGGGTGGTGTGCTGCGCCGCGCTCGGCGTCGGCCGCGACCGCCGGGGCGGCGGGGGCTGCCGGGTTGAGCGGCACGGGCGGGATAGCGCCTGCAGGCTGGGGCGCCGGGTCGGCCTCCTCGGGGCTCTGCGACAGCACCTGCGCGCCACGGAAACGTTTACGCGTGTCCACACACATTACGATTGCCGTAAGGCGTGCGCGGCGGCCGCGGCGCACCTGGAGAAGCCGGAAGCGCGCAATCGCCGGGGGCAGCTGGTTCTTGCTGGCGTAAAGGTTGAGCTGCGGGGCGCGGATCAGTATCTTTGCGGCTGCGTTTTGTTGATGCTCAAGGCGGAAATCGTTCATCGTCTCTGCGAATCAACGACCCATGCCTGCAGGCCCCCGGCGTCCCCAGGGCCCTTCAGGGCAGCAAGTGTAGCCCGATGAACCAGTTGTAATGCAACCAGCTTCGCGCCGCGCAGAATCCTGGGCTGACGTGTGAGCGACAACCCGTTTCTCAGCGAAAGAGCGTATGTGCTCGTCTTTTGTGCTTTGCCTGTGAAAGATACACACTTTGTGTTCGAACAAAAACTGTTTTGCTACTGATTGTGCAGGATGAAGGGCGGGTAAAACATCATGGAAGCGCCAAACGCCAGGGGTGAACCGGGCTCCCGTCATACGTCATTCAAAACGCTCACACACACACACACACACTTGTTGCAATGGCCATGGAATCAGAATCTGGGCGCCCCTCGGGCGCGCTGGGCGATGGGTCTACGATGTTTGGCACAGTTCTGGTATCTGGTGCCACCGGCTTCGTAGGATTCCATGTGGTGCAGACATTGCTTGCCCACTCCGGTGTCAACCAGGTGCGGCCTGAGGAGCCTGGGCCCGGCGCAACAAGGGTTGTGCGGGCCAGGGTGTGGGTTCACCTCCACGGCGACCAACGCCACCAGTGTTGCGCTCCATCGCAAATGGACCCCAACGCCCACAGGTCCGGTGCCTCACGCGCAAGCCCACGCCTGACCTTGAGGAGCTAGCAGCTGTCTCGGGCGGACGCGTCCAGCTATGTTTGGGGTGAGTGCGCGGCCACAGACTGGCTGCGACGTGGCCTTTCGAGTTCCTAGCCTTCCCTCCTCTTCTTTGCTGCTCCGGAGTGGGCCGACTGTCAACCCTATGTTTGCTTCCGGTTCCAGTTCCGCTGCATTTGACGGGCCACTTCTATAACCTTCTCGTTGCTAGCTCACATGCTGCCTAACCTGCCTTCGCAAAACGCAGGGATCTGGGCACTGTGGAGTCGTGTCGGTCCAGCGTGGCTCCACACCTGGCCGATGTGGACGGAGTCATCAACTGCGCGGCGCACTACCGATGGTGAGTCGGCCGGCGGGAACAATTGCACAAACCAAACAAGCCTAGCAGGATTGCGGTGTCTTGGAGGCGATGTCAGTGGCGATTGACGTGCGTGGGGTGCAGGTCACGGCGTGAACGCGCGCCATGTAGATACGCCGGTGTGCGTAAGCATGCGGCAGTGCAGCCGGTGCAGGCCCCGGAAATTATGAAGTCAGCAACACGGCTGCGGTCATAGCTGCTGGAACCGTCGATGGATGGGTCACACGGGTTGCGGGGTGCTGCGGCCGCGGCCGCCCCCAGTGCATCATTACTGCCTGTGACTCCAGGCACGGCACGGCACGGCACGGCGCGGTCCAGGAAGCCCCACCCAGAAACCCCAGGAGTGCTGAACCCCACGAGTTCCGCACCCGCGGCCGCTGCAGGTGGACCAAATCGCCAAACCAGTTCCGCCGGCTGAACGCGGAGGCAGCCGGCGAGCTGGCCGCCCTGTCCAGGCAGGCCGGCGTGCGGCAGGTGGGCAGTGCCGGGGATCTGACAGGGCGTGCTTCGGGAGTTCAGGGCCGGGCTTCTGACAGGGCGTGCTTCAGGAGTTCAGGGCCGGGCAAAGGAGTCAGGGCTGCTCCGCAGCAGTGGACCTGGGCTTCCTGCGCTGCCCCGGACTGGCCGTTGACTTTTGTGCGCTGCCTCGCTGGTGTGTCGTACGGCACAACCCCGGCGTACGGCAGTTCGTGCAGGTCTCCACCATACTGGCCATGGGCTCGCCGGGTGACGGCTGGGGCTCCGCCGCCCGGCCGCTGCAGCCCGACACGCCCCTGGGCCGGCCCGCCAGTCGCTACGCAGCCAGCAAGGCCGCAGGCGATGAAGCAGTCCTGCGGGTGGCGGCGGAGGCAGCGGCGGAGGCGGCGGCGGAGGCGGCGGAGGCGGGGGCGTCAGGAGCAGCGGCAGGGCGCATTGCGAAGGCGCCGGGGGTCGCAGAAGCGGCAGCAGGTAGTAATGCGGCGGGAGCAAGCGGTGTGGACTCGGCAGCAGTGGCAGCGGCAGCGACAGCAGCAGTGGCAGCGACAGAGGCGAAGGGCTCGGTGCATGCTGCAGCAGGGGAGGGGCAAGGGGCCAGCAGCAGCGCCGTCGGAGGAGACGCAGGTGGAGGCGGGGGCAGCGGACGACCCTTCGCGGCGTGTGTGGTGGCGCTGGGGTGTGTGGTGGGAGCAGACAGGCGGCTGGTGGCGGGCGGGGAGGAGGACGTCATGCGCATAGCTGACCTGGTGCGGGGCAAGGTGAGGGCGTGCGCTCGCGTGTACAGTGATCGAGGAGGACAAGGGACAAGAGCGTGCGTGTGTGTGTATGCATGTTCGTGTTCGTTTGCCTGTGTGCCTCTTGTGCCAATGTGCGTGTCAAAGTTGTTGTGGAATCGTGGGTAGCCATGTTGCACGATTGTGCTTTCTGCAGCACTTTTTGCGGTCGTATCTGTAGGTGCACCGTCGGTATGTGGGTCGCACAGCATGCGTTTCGTGGGTGTTCAGGCCCCACCTTGCTTGCCGCGGGTTGCTGCCGCCGCCCCACAGGTTCCGGCCACGTTGGGGCATGAGACCACGTTCACCTACATTGGAGTGCGGGACGCGGCGGCCGCCATCGTGGCCGCCCTACACCGCGGCAAGACCGGGCGACGCTACCTGGTGCGTGTCTGGGGGCTTGCCTGGCGCCGTGCCGGGTGTCGTGTCTGCAATTGTGTCTGGCGTTGACCACCGTCAACTCCTGCCGCCGACATTGTCAGTACACAGTGCATAGTAGCACATCGACAGAAACAGAACCTTGCTTGCGCATGCGCTCACGCTGACGGAACCTTACCCATGGCCAATGTGTACCGTATGTGTGTGTGCCCTGCAGATTGGCAATCAGCGCATGGCCACGGACGAGTACTACAACCTCATTGCGCGACTCAGCGGCACGCCGCCGCCCAGGCCGGTGGTGCCGGTGTGGCTGGCGGCAGGCTGGGCGCAGGCAGCTGCGGCGCTCGCGACGCTCACCGGGGTGCCGCCGCAGGTGGGTGTGCAGTGTGCTTGCCTGCGTGGCGAGGTGGCGGTGGCGCAGGTGCAGCGCAGGCCATGCCCCTGTCCCAGCTCCTGACTATAGCCTGGCGCAAAACCTTCAGCCAACCTGACCCCACTCACTCCGCCAATCACTCCGTTCATCACTCTGCGTTGCATGGTCGGCCAACGCCCCCACCCCACCCTACCCCACCCCCACCCCTGCCGCCAGGCCCCGCCCGACCTCATCCGCACCGTGGCGTACGGCACCCTGTTGTACGACAGCGGCTGCAGCGAGGCCGAGCTGGGCCTGGCGCTGCCGTACCGGGACATCGCGGCCTCGTTCCAGGAGGCGGTGGAGTGCGTGAAGCGGCACGATGCGCAGCGGGTGGCCGGCGCACGGCCGTAGCGAGTGAATGAGAGGTTGAGCATGGCGTGTGGTGACCGAAGCTGCATGCTGCGACCTGACGATATTGCTAGTGAGCATCCTTCGTGCAACAGGGGAGTGGTGACTGCTGGGAGCCGAGAAGCGGGGAGAAGCGGGGAGAATTGGGGAGACCAAGAGCTAGTGAAGCGTCCAGAGGAGCGCCCCGTGACTGGGCGTGACACGTGCTGGACCCGGGGGGTTGTAAGTACCAGCCCAGGCTAAACCAAACCGGGGAGAGGTAGAAAGCTCATGAAGGGCATGGCTGCAAAGATGTCTGCCAGTGTATGTTACATAAATGCTGTCAGTTCGGTGGCTTCGTGCCTTCTGTTGGCAGGCTCGCAATTTGCAACTACCTCGCCAACCTGCCTAAACCATGTCCCATCGCACACCCGCCCTAAGCCTAGCCTACACAGTCAGAGTATATCTTCCTCGGCCCCCATTCTCCTAGTACCCCATCTTCTAGCACCCACCGTCTGCGCACCAGTGTCATACAAACCGCATAGTAGTGCCATCTGCACCCGTGCTCCGCAGGTGTCTGCCTGAAGTGCTGTCAAACTGGTCGCGGTAATACCGCGGTCAAACATACCGCACACAAACAAGGAGGTGGCTGCCTTATGGCAGGAAAAGGGCTGATCCCGGGTCGTTATCAACTTGGTCACTTGGCCCGCCCCGCAATGACGCCGCACACAAGAAAACAGCCTGACGGTGACATACACAAATGTCGCCAGCGAGGCAATAAGAAGCACCCCCGGGGCGCACGCCCCATGTGCCCCGTCATTCCTGGGGCCCCGCGTCGACGCAGCGCAAGTTGAGCGTATGCGCGAGCACCGAGCGGCCCTTCATCATAAAACACTCCTGTTTCCTGCGCGTTGTGCCCTGCCCTTCACTCCACTCGCGCCTGTAACTTGGGAGGACTCAGGTATACTATCCACACATACGCGCACACACGACTGCGCGCAATCCCTCACTCGAGGCCTAACCCCTACCCCTCCTGACTGCCAGACGAACGCGGACCGCAATCTGCCTCAACCTAGCGCCCTAGTCCTTAGCTGCTCTTCAAACAGCAACAACATCAGCCGCGCCCATCCGCACCCGCTGATGTCGGGCAACTGCTGTCACTGGTTGCCCGGCGCATATGAACTGCCGGCGTGCCGCTCCCCAGGCAGTGGTCGCGATGCGGGTGGGTTTCGCGCCCGCGTCGGCACGCGTGTACGGCGATTCCACTGCAGCTCACACCGCCATCACCAACCCCGTCACCGTCACCACCTGCACCACCACCGTCACTCCAATCAGGGCTGAAGAACAGCCAGACGTAAACCGCACCTACATGCTGCCTGCAAGCACCGAGAGTGGGCTCGCCCACGCGCCCTTCCGTCCGCCTCACGACACCGCAAAGCACCTTCGTCCCAGCCGCCAAGCCACGCATCTTGTAGTCCAACATTCTTTTGTAGTCGCACGCTAAAAACCACATTCCAGGTGGCAGCCTACTAAAACCATACTACGCGCAGTACCATGTGTCCCCTAGAATTCATTTCAGTCTCCGGGCCGTTTGCATGCGCTCGCCGCACGCCGGAACGGCAAGTTCACATACGAATAGCCCTGGCACGTTGTCCTCCCGCAATCCCCTCTGCTTCCCCCACCATACCTCCCGCGCCCTGTTCTTCAGCGCATGACCCCGCAAGTCCTAACACTCGCAAATGTGACTGTGTGCGCGCGCGCTTCATGTCAGCCGCTGCCAGGAGCCCAGTACAAAGAATCCTATGAAGCTCTAACAAACTGGGAAGCCGTTTCAGCGAAGCGCCGGTGCCTCAAGCACCAACTCCGCTTTGCCGGCTGCCACGTCCTGAGCTACGCCGCCGGTTACCAAACAACGACAGTGCCGCCGCCCGGCCCCCAGCGGCATTGTATGGAACAGGCCTGACACGCGTCAAGCTGCTGGGGCAGAGCGCGAGCAAACTGTTGCCTTATGTGACGCATATGCCATCCGCCTGCTGCTCTTGGCGGCCCGCCATACATGCCAACACCGCGCCGCAGGGTGCTGCGCCGCACCGCGCCGGTGCCCACAGCCCGCCCGGCCTACAGGCGGTGCCCCCCTGGCAGCCCTCCAGCTCCGGCGGCGGA
Source organism: Chlamydomonas reinhardtii (assembly GCF_000002595.2). Classification (NCBI taxonomy): domain Eukaryota; kingdom Viridiplantae; phylum Chlorophyta; class Chlorophyceae; order Chlamydomonadales; family Chlamydomonadaceae; genus Chlamydomonas; species Chlamydomonas reinhardtii. The sequence goes on along the minus strand of NC_057006.1, from coordinate 1,309,212 downwards.
GCAGCCCCTCACAGCCCCTCACAGCTCGGAGCGCAGGCGCTGGTCCTGCCCCTGCAGCTGCAGCGTGCACACCGAGTACTCCTTCACCAGGTGCTCCATCATGTGCAGCGGCACCAGCAGCTTCTCCACGTCGGCGGCGCTCAGCAGCATCAGCTTGGCGGCCTGATCGGCGTCGCCGTAGCTGCGCGGCGGGCAGGAGAGGAAAGACGGAAGCGGGGAGGGGCATTGCCAAGATGGTTGGAAATGCGGTACAGGATGCACTGGGAGGGACCAGGGAGGAGGAGGAGGGCATTTGGATGGCGGTTCAGGCACGAGCGGTTGTGGAGTGGTGGGGGGGGGGGGGCAGGGGACCGGGAGACGCGGTGTAAGCCAGTAAGCGAGGCGGCAGCGGCCGAGGAGGTGGGTCGGTGCCACGTGACCCCGCCGCGCGCCTTGCAAACTGTACAGGCAGGCAGCACTCACCCTATGAGCCAGTCCGACCCCAGTCGCTCAAGGCCGTTGGGGAACACGATGCCGAAGTGCCCCTCTGAGGGAGGCAGCACGCCGTGACTGATGTGCGTGATGGGGTAGGGCGGTGACGAGCTGAACCTGCAGCGCACACCAGGCAGGAAGGTGCAGGAAGGTGCAGGAAGGGGAAGATGATACAGGTAAGTAAGGTGAACGGTACAGCAGAGTACAGTATGTGGCACAGCAAGCTGCACATTAGCACATGTGTGTCCCGCTGACCCGCGCTGCCATCCTTACCCACCGCCGCACCGCCTGCCGTTTTGAGAGCGCAGGTACACCCGCCTGCATCCCGCGCCCATGCCCACGCCGCCATCACTACCCTGCACAAGCCCACACCATCACTCAGGCCCCGGCCTTCAGCCCGCTCCCCGCCTTTGCACCCCATTCACCGCAACCACCCAACTGCACCCACCCACCTGTAGAAGAAGAAGCTGTAGTCGACGTGGTAGTGCTTATACACCCTGCCGTCGGCCGCGGTGTAGCTGAAGGAGTGGAAGGGGATGGACTCCTTCGTCTCCGCCGGCAGCTTGAGCATGTGCAGGCAGTTAGCGCGCACCTTGGGTCCCAGCAGCTCCAGCAACCCCGGGATGGCGTGCGGGTGCAGGCAGCCGGGGTGCGCGCGCACGTGCCCCACTGCCAAGTACGACTCCCCCCCGGGCTCCAGCACCGCCGGCGTGCCGCCCGACAGGTGCATCAGGCGGCCAAAGGTGCTGTTAAAGCGGCCGAAGAAGGGCTCCGAGGCCACGGCGGCGAAGCGGTTGCGCGGCCTCGGCTGGGTGTAGGAGAGCCAGTCGATGGTGGAGTGCGGGCCGAAGGGGCCGTACCGTACGTACGACATCATGCTAGTGCCGTTCCACGGCACCCAGTTCTTGTCCCAGGCGCGACTGCCGGTGTAGTACAGCAGCCGGGCGGGTCCCATGGAGGGGTCACAGCGCACGGGCCTGCCGGCGAGCGTGCAATTGAGGAAGATGCGGTAGACCAGGTTGATGGAGGAGCGCAGGCCGCCGTACTTGCCGAAGGGCATGGACAGGTACAGCATCACCCGGCCGGCCTTGTCCTTGAAGAGCCGCCCGTCTTCTAAGTTGGTCTCGTTTAGGTAGCGATAGCCGATGACCTTGATGCCCATGGGAGCGCGCACGACCGGTGTTGCCGCGGTGGGCAGGTTGCGGCGCTTGAGGCGCACTACCGCGAGCATGTTTGCCAGCGTGCCGTTCCAGGCGTCCATGAAGGGCGGCTTGTCGAGCTGGCCCAGCACGCAGCGCTTCGCCGGGTCCTTCGCGACGTAGACGCGTGCAAAGAGCACATATATGTTGCCCGTCACATGGACGATGGCCGGGTTGAACACGCATGACTGAGGCGGGAGGTCGGGCAGCGACGCCAAGTGTGGCGTGATGTCCATTATGCTGCGCGCATATGGCGTGCAGTCTGGTTTTGAGCATTTGCACCACGGGTGGACGTTATAGAGGTGATGCGTCGCTGCTGAAACCGTCGCTGAGTGCGCCGTGGTATTTCTATATGCAGACACTGCTCGTGGAAGGCCCAATAGACAGAGGGAGATGGCGGGCACAAGAGCGGCAAGCAGCTTTGCGAGTTCTGCTCGCAACATCTTCCCAGGCCCTCTCCCTCGCCTCCCCATCTGTCAGATATGAGCCTATAGCATCAAGGATACATTTCGAGCCAAATTATGGAACACGAGTTGCTCGCAGAAAGTAAGAAAGAAAGTGTTGCACCGCGGCCTGCACTCGAATTGCGCGCCAGATCACAGGCTTGTAATGGTGGAATGTGCATGCGATTAATTTCGACTGGGAGACGCAGGTACTCCTGCTTGGACGATTTGCCAGCAAGCGCCATGGGGTTTCCCGCGTGTGATTACAGTCTGCACTCTTTCTGTCTCATACAGGCATTTACCGTTGCACCTATTTTCCTGCTATCAACAAAATTGGCACTGGAAGGTGTCGTCACGGTGTGAAAACCAATAGACATTAGCACATGAACCCCTCGCGGCCGCTTAGCCAGTGTGCGTGCTTGTGGCGAACAGCCTGACTATAATGCTGTACGCAAGCCTGGCCGGTGTCGCGGCTCGCCTGCTGCTCGCCTTCTCGGGCCTGGGGCGGGATGTGCTGGCCTGGCGCGTTGAGGTGGCTACGGCCGCCAACAGCCCCCTCGAGCTGCGCGAAGGCTTTGCACTATACCGCCTAGGGGTGTCGCCTTACTCAGGCTCTTCGTGCCGTACACCGCCGCTGGCGCTATGGCTGTACGGCGCGGCACACGGCCCCGCCTCGGGTGTGCAGGACGCCGGGGCGGAGCTGATGCACGCCCTGCCCAACATCGCGCTGGACCTGCTCACGGCTACGCTTCTAAGCCGCGTGGCCAAGCAGCTATTCAGCCCAGGTGTGTGTGAGCGTGTGCGTGTGTATGTCCGGGATGCGGGTGTGAGGGGGTGCATGCAGGACCATCCGCAGCGCCCCGTGGCAGCGCCCCCAACCCCAGGCACACAGCTTGACTTAATGACTTTGCCCCATGTCGCCCGTCCACCATCCCCGGAGCACGGGGACGCACCCAGCGTCACCCCACTCTCACTCCACGCCTCTTCCTCGCCCCGCCTCCAAGCAGGCCGCAAGCAGGCAGGCAGTCCCGGCGCCGGCGCCACCGGGGCCGGCAGCGCAGCCTCCGTACTGCCCAGTCTCGTGGCGTGGGTGTATTTGCTCAACCCCTTCACGCTCATGTCCGCCGCCGCCGGCACGACCTCCCCTCTGGAGGCCGCGGGTGTGGCGGCGGCGTTGTATGGCGCAGTGGTGGTAGCGGCGGCCAGCCGGGGCCGGGGGCTGGCGCTGGCGGCGCTGGGGCTGGCAGTGGCGACACACGCGGCCCTGCACTGCGCCGTGCTGCTGGTGCGTGTGTAGGAAGGAGCACGGCACGTGCGCTCTCTCTCGTGTATGTTCACTGTGTAATACAAAGGAAGGGGTCGACAATGCGTGCGTGTTTGATTCACCGCGCTTTGCTCTGAACACTGGCCGTGCTCACTCCTGCTCTGCCCGTCGCCCTCCCTTTTTGTTTCCTCCCTCCTCCCACCCTCCATCTTTCCTGGCCCTTCGGCTGGCCTCGCCTTGCGCAGCTGCCGCTGGCGTGCCTACTGGCGGTCGGGCCCGAGGACGTGGCCACACCGCTGCGGCGGCTGTGCCTGCGCACCAGCCTCAGCGGGGCTGCCGCCGGCGCGAGGGCACTTGGCACAAGCGGCGGCCTGGCTCCTGGCTTAGCGGGCGAGGTAGGCCAGGAGGCGGATGCTGCGGGTGATGCGGATACTGATCGGGAGCGGCAGGAGGCGGCGTGGCTTAGCTCCCTGCCCACGGATGAACACCTGGCGCGGCGGCAGGCGGGCGTGGAGGAGAAGGGAGAGGGGCAGGTGGAGCGGCGGCTCGGGCGGCCCGGCCTGGCGCGGCTGAAGCTGCCGAACACGCCTACCACACCCATCACCCCCGGCGGTCGGGAGTTCCCGCCGCCATCAGCAGGTGGCGGCGGCGGCGCCGCAGCCGGCGGCGCGGCGGCGGGCGGCGGCAAACGCGCCAAGGCTGAATTTGATGCGCTGACGCGTTGGTTGCGGCAGCCGCTGCTGCCGTGGCGGCAGCTGGCGCAGTGCGGCGGCCTGGCCCTGGTCTTCTGGTTGCTGCTGGCGGCGCTGGCGGATGTGTACCTGCTGCCCGTGTCAGCGCCGGCCACTGGCGGAGGCGGAGGCGATGCGGCACAGCCGCCGGCGGCGTGTGCGCTGGCCATAGCGGGGCCGCTGTTCCTGCAGCCGCCTGCTCCGGGTTCAGAGGCGGGCGCGGCGGCGGAGTCGCTCGTGTTGCGGCTGGGACCTCTAGAGCTGCCGGTGTCGCTGCCGCCGCCGGCTGCAGCGGCGCTGGCGGCGGCGCGGGCGCGGCTGGCGGCGGCGGGTGCGGCGGCGGCGGGGTGCTGGGCGGGCCGTGTGTACGGCGGGCAGGTGTTGCTGGATGACGTGTCTCCCAATGTGGGGCAGTGGTGGTACCTGGCCATGGAGGCCTTTGATGACGCCAAGGTGGGCGGAGAGGACGGGGGGGGCGGTTCTGCGGGGGGGTTGCATTTGTTACGTTGTTGGATTGGGCCATTGCCAATCGGAGAGAGAGGCTTGCGTCGTATTGACAGCGGCTGTGCTAGAGGTCTCTATCCAGTGGCTTGATTGCCCCCGTATGAGTCTTCCACCGCCTGCCGCCCACGCTCGATCCACCATCACCACAACCGCCACCACCAAAACCGCCACCACCATAACCCCAACCGCCACCTGACCCCAACCACCACCCGACCACCTCCTGCCGCAGCCGTACGTGCGCCTGCTTGCCCACTCCCTGCTGTTCGCGCTGGCTCCGCCGCTGGCGCTGCGGCTGGGCACCAGGCGGCCGCTGGCGCTGTTCGTTGTGCAGCTGCTGGCGCTGGGGCTGCTCAGGTGAGCCGCGAGGGGCTCGGGCGGATGTGCACGTGTTTGGGGGGTGGGCTTCACGCAGCTATGCTGGGCTTGCTGTGTATAGCGAGCCACTAATAACGACCCGCACGATACTCGCTGCCTTGCCCCCGCTCCTCCCTTCCGACGTGCGGTATCGCCCTGCCCCCCAGACCGCCAAAACACCACCCCCGAAACTGCACCCTAAAACCGCCCAACCGCCCCAACCGCTCTAAACCGCCGTCGCCACTGCCGTGCCGTACCGCCGTACCGGTACACTCACCCGCAGGCCGTACCCCTCTGTTGCCGACCTGGGTCTGGCGGCGGCGCTGCTGCCGCTGCTGTCGCGGCAGCAGGGCGCCGCGCTGCAACTGGGTCTGCTGCTGCCTGCCGGGCTGCTGCTGCTGGGGGTGCTGGGCCCGGCCATGTGCGCCATGTGGTTGCAGCATGAGAGCGCCAACAGCAACTTCCTGTACTCCATCACATTGCTGTACGGCGCGTGGCAGGTGGGTGCGGAGGCGGCAGGAGCCGGCTTGGGCTGTGTGTTGGGCAGGCAGGGAGACCCTTGCAGGGCCTGCGGCTGTGTGGTGTGTGGGATTTCTGCCACTGTGTCTGGTGCTATTTCGAACCCAATCGATTTCGAGCCCACGCCGCTCCTGACACTGATGACACTGCCGGGTGCCCACCTCTCGGCCCACCCGCCGCTCCCTCCGTGCAGGTGCTGCTGCTGGGTCAGGTGTTGGGTCTGACGCTGCACGTGGACCGCATCGCGCGGGGCAAGGAGACGCTGGAGCCGGCCACGCAGCAGCAGCAGCAGGCAGCAGAGGAGGGGCCGGTGGCGGCGGCGGCGCATGCGAGCTGAGAGCCGGTTGCGCAAAGGCGGGTTGGGAACAAAGACAGCGGACGGAAAGTCGGCATTGGAAATGGGACAGAGCTCCTTGGGTGAGATTGTGTGTTACGGTGAGTTTTCATGCTGATGTTGGCAATAGGAATTCGGGAACCCAGATCCGGGCGAGCGTGGTCCACTGAACGCCTCGGCAAGCGCGGCGCCACAATGAAGCTCAGCTGTGGTCTGTGGAGTGTGGACAAGATAGTACTGGCAAGGCCCGTCTGTAAACTGTCAAGATCTGCTTCACACCTCCACTCGCCGGCTGCGTACGCCAACTCTCACTCTCACTCAGACTTCCAGATCACCGCATAAATGTGCCCTCTCTCGACGCTCGTCTCTCTCAGCATTTCTACCCGCGTTGCTCCTGCTCTCGACCTCTTACCGTCGCGTCCATTCGTAAGCTCCTACTTCGCTCCGGTTCCGCACGGATGCACAGCATTCGCAATGCATGACAAAATACCGCATGGCGCGTACCCCGCGGTTTACGCGTGGCCCGCGGTTTGCGCCAGTATTGAGTTTGGTGCCGACAAATGAATGAACGAACGCACGCGCACGCACGCACAGACAGGGGTGTTCCTGGGGGGCTTCGCCCCCGCTGAATCACTTCGCTCGGGGCCTTCAGCGCAAACCCCGAGTGCAAATAATCTCGGTAGGCCCGTCCCTACTGGTCCTGGGTGGCTCTGCTAGTGGTGGTGCGACGCCGCATTCGTTTGGGTGCCGCGGCCGCGGCCTCAATCGCCCCTTCAGGCGCAGCCGCCTGCTGGCCTGCCGCCGCCTCGCCAGCCAGCGGGCCCTGCAGCGCCGCCACCCCAGCCGCCACCGCCTGGCCTCCCTCAGCGAGCTGTGCCCCGGCTGCCCCGATCCCGGCGGCTTCAGGAGCCTCAGACGCTGCCACTGTCTTCCGGCGCCGCGTTGCAGTGGCGCGGCCCTTCCTGACAGGCGCAGGCCCTGGCTCAGGCTCAGGCTTCGATCCGTCGGCGCCGTCGTCGTTGTTGGCAGCAGCGGCGGCATCCACAGCAGGTGCGACTGGCGGCTCCGTCGTCGTGGCACGTGTGCGGCTGCGGGTGCGGGTCGCCCGCGGTGACGTGGCTGCCCGCGTCTTGGCGCCAATGGCGGCGGTTGCAGCGTCAGCGTCAGTTTCCGTGGCAGCGCCGGCAGCTGTTGCAGTGGTGCCTTCTGGCCCGCCGCCACTCACCATCGCAGTGGACGGCCCAGCGCTCGGCACGCTCGCACCCGTGCGCCCAACCGCATCCACGGCCTCCTCCTCTTCAAGCTCTGAGCTCTCCAGTGCAGCTAGGGCCGCTGCCCGGGCCTTGGCGGCAATGGCGGCGGCCGCCGCCGGCAGGGCTCTGGCTGCGGCGGCCCGCTTCCGCGGCTTGAGCTTTGCCGCCGCCCCAGCCGCCTCCTCGCTGTCCTCGGCCTGCGTGGCTGCAGGCGTTGTGGAGCTGGCTGCAGCGGCCGCGCCCACCGCCTGCAGTCTCTGCTCGCGGAGGCTGCTGGAGGGCTGTGCTGTTGCCGTCGCAGGGCCCTGCTGGTTGCTGGTGTTGCTGGTGTTGCTGAGGGCTACCCCTGCCGCCCCATCGCCACGCAGCACGGCCTCCAGGTCGCCCAGCACGGAGCCGTCATCCGTCACAATGCCCTGTGTGCCGCCACACATGCGTGTGTTACAAAACGGAACGAAAGCCCGCCCAGGAGCGTGTGTGCGTATGTGCGTGTGTGTATACCGTGTGTGTAAAAACGGAACGAAAGCCCACACAGGAATGTGTGTGTGTGTGTGTGTGTGTGTGTGTGTGTGTGTGTGTGTGTGTGTGTGTGTCTGTGTGTACCGAGTGCTTGTTGCCAGTCAGCAACAGGAACAGCCGAAGGCTCAATCCATGGACTCTACCACACGACCGCGATAGCCGTTGCCGCCACGGCCACGCGCTACATCAACTCGCCACCTGCAGTGCCGCGGCACGGCGCACCGACGGCGCCTCTGCCCTCCACCGGTCCGGCCCCCACCCCGCCCGTGCCTAGTTGCGCTTGGTTTGGTTTCGTTTGGGCGTTGGTACTTACGATCCCGCCTCCGCCGCCTCACCTGCTGTCGCGCCCACTTGATGTACGTGGCCCAGTCGCGGCTGCCGCGGCTGAGGGTGGGCCCGTCCGCCAGCACCACCAGACCGCGGCGGGGGCGGGTGATGGCCTGTGACCGTGGCGTGGCGTGGCGTGGCGTGGCGTGGCAAGTAGGCAGCCATCGTTACCCACTGCCCTTCCATGCCTGAAACGACGCATTCCCCAGCCCACATACTGGCATACTTCGGGCCGCCAGGACTTGAAAACACACGAGGCTGGCGTTCTACATGTTGTAAATACACCAACTTGAGGCTAGCCGACTACGGTGCTACCGTGCGGTACCACACTCACCACGTTCATGCGGCGGGGGTCGGATAAGAAGCCCACGGCGCCCCGCTCGTTGGCCCTGCGTGCGAGCCGCGCCAGCAGCTGTCAGCCTAAATCCTGGGTGTCCGTCCTGAGTAAGTAGCTTGCCACACACGTGTACACACCGCCCCTCACACAAACACACACAAACATATACACACAAAACCCCAACCACACACTCATCCCCATGGTTTCTGTGGGAATGGGCTGAACGACCCCCGCCTCCCCTCCCCCTCGCTTGCAACTGTCACCTCCGCTAGTCTGGCTTGGTTGGTTTGGTTTGGGCTGGTAGCCCCCCCCCCCTCAAAACACACACATACACACAGCGCCCCTCGCCCCCCCACCTGACAGCGCTGAACACCACCACGTCTGCCTCGCGGCCCTGGTAGCCGTCCACCGTGGACACCGCCACCTCGCGGCCCGCAGCCGCCCACGCCGCGTCCAGGCCGCGCTGGCGCAGCAGTGCCTCCACCAGCCGCACCTGCACAGGGCGGCCAGGGTCGGGAGGCGGGGGTGGGGGAGGAGGGGGCAAGGCCGGGAGGCACGGAGGCGGGGGTGGCCGGGAGGGGGTTCATGATTATTTTAGGAAATGGTAGACGGGTTGGGTCAGGAGGGGAAGGGTCAGGAGGGGGATTGCACAAGGGAGAGAAGGGGGGGTTGCCTTTTACCATTCCCATTACAGGAGGGTAGTGGCGGTGGCGGGGGTTGGGTAACGGGTAGCAGGGGATGCCAACGGCACGAACGTGCCTTGCTACCCGTGGAGGACAGCCGTCCTCCCACGGGTTACGCCCCGCCCCGCCATTACCTGACCGCGGTAGGGCGTGAGGATGGCTGCACTGCTGATGTCGCCGCCTGCCAGCAGCTTCTGAGTCACTGCCAGAGCCGCCAGCGCCTCAGCCGGGTTGCGGTAAGAGGAGCGGTCACCAGACTTGGGCGGCCCGGAGGCCGCGGCCTGGGCCTTCGCGGCGGCCGCGGCTGCAGCAGCCGGCCCCTTGGGCTGTAGCACAGAGGCCGAGGTGGCGGCGGCGGCGGCCGCAGTGGCGGCGGCCTCGGAGACGTCCCCCGACGTCTCCTCCTGCCCGCCCCGCACCTCCACCAGGGCAAGCGGCACGCCGGGCTTGGGCCAGGCAAAGCCCTGCAGCCACAGCACGACGTAGCATCACGCACGCCATGCCAACAAAGCGCGGTAACAAGTGTTCACAATCACTTCACCAAGCACAGCAAAGCATAGCCGCTATCCAAACCACTACTGCACACTCCTTGACAGGCCGATGCCCGCTTCCAGTCAGCGCGGCTAGCACCACCACCAGCAGCAGCGCCTCACCCTGGGTACGGGCTTGTCCGCCGCCGCCACGCCGTCCCTCAGCTTGCCGCCGTAGAAGTAGGCGGAGGGAAAGGCGCTGATGAGCGGGTGCATGCGGTACTGCGTGTCCAACAACAGCGGCGCCACGCCTGAGGGGGGTGAGGGGCGGCGGCGGGGAGAGGACAGGCAGCGCGGGTCGGGCATGCAGTGTGATGCGTGTGCGGCACTGCGGCCGCGGCAAGGTCAAGGCCAGCACAGGACCTCACAATCGCCCCCACGACCGCCCCGCCCCCTGCCACAAACACACACGCACCTCCGCTGGCCACCCGCTCGAACAGCGTGACCCCCAGCCCGGCCTCCAGCGCCTGGTCCGACAGCACCGTGGGCGGCAGCTGGCGCGGGTCGCCGGCCATGACCACGAAGGCGGCGCCGCGCGTGAGCGCCACCAGCACACTGGGCTCCGTGGCCTGGCTGGCCTCGTCCACCACCACACAGCGCCAGGGGCGGCCCTCGAGGAGAGAGTCGCCTGGGCGGGGGTGGGGTTGGTGAGGGTTGGGAAGGGGCGTGGTCGGCAGGGGTGGGGCGGGTTGGCGGCAGCGCGCCTGCGCAAATAAGGACATATGCTGTAGCACGGAGTGGCGTTGAGGCGGGGCGGCCAGCCGGGGGATGTGGGGGCAAGCGGGGGCAAGCGTCAAGACGCGGTGGCGGAACGCGCACCTGCGGAAGTGCATGTGCACACAACCACCTCGGCACCCGCCACCACGGCGGCAGCGGCCTCGCGCAGCGCGCCCTCGGCCTTCTCCAGATCCCGCCGCGCCTCATCGGCCTGTGGGCAGGTAGGATGTTGTGCAATGTTCTTGTTTGTGTGCGCGGCAGTTGCACCAAGCTGCAAAGCCCGGCATGACCACCGGGCGAGCAACACTGAGCGGCTGATGCAATGCACAAAATGCCATACCAAGAGAGAAGCCCGCGATGTGCGCTGGATCTCACGCCCACCTGCATGGCTGCCGTCACTGCGGCAGAGCTTGCCTCCGCGTCCCTGCCGCCTCGCGCCCGAGCTTGTTGGAGCTACGCGCACAAAATACGCCACATGACAAGTCGCATCAGTCGCAGTTGACCAGTCGCATCAGTCGCATCGGCCAGATGCACGAGCATACCGTACCATAAGCAATCCATCCCCTTGCATATCGTATCTGAGAAACAAAACACGAGCATATCCACACACAAACACACCCGTGCGCTCACCTCGCGCAGCTGCTCTTGCTTGGCAACAGCCGCCGCACGCAGCGCCGCGGCCTTGCGCCCCGCCGGCGTGGCCTCCGCCTGCGCCTCCAGACTGAAGTGGCGCAGCGACTCCCGCGCCTGCGTTGTTTGCAAGTGGCCAGCGCGGGCAAGCTCAGCTTCCTCGCCCTCCACACACCCCAAGCACGCGCCTTCCTTACCGCCCCACCACCGCCACGCGATAGCCTGCCACCCCGCACGCAGCCCACCCACCCCTGACCCTGGTGCCACCACGCACGCACCTTGGCTGCAGGCCCCAGGCGCACACAGCGCACGCCGCGCGCCACCAGCCCCCCAACAATGTTGTCCACCGCGGCGTTGGTGTCCGCCACCGCCAGCAGCGGACCCATAGCGCCGCTCCGACCGCCCGTCTCCATCACGTGCTTGGCGGCGGCACGCCGGCCGCCGCGGCCAGGAGCGGCCGCACCGGCCGCGGCCGCCGCCAGAGACGACAGCTCAGAGCCCTGGGCTCGTACCTTGATAAGCACCTGCAGCGAGGCGATTTGCAAGCTTGTTGTATGTGCCAGCGCAAAATTCATGCCGGTTTTAAAGGCAAGAGAGCGGTGTGCCATGAAACTCCGTAAACAAAGACCATAGTAAAGAGAGCTGTGTGCCGTACCGTGCCGTCTTACTCATGCACAACAGCGACATTTGCTGTCCCCCCCCGGATAGTGTGGGCTGGTATTTACAAACCCCCATGCAGTTTCCTAATCAAGCTTGGAGCGCGGAGCACACACCTCAACGAGCGCCAGTAGCGTACGCGTCTTGCCGGTGCCGGGCGGCCCCTGCCACAGCGTGACGGTGCGCGTCAGTGCCGCCGCCACCGCCCGCCGCTGCGAGTCGTTCAGGCCCGGCTGCGCTGCCAGCAGGGCACGTGCGTCCTCACGCCAGCGGCCCTGCAGGTACGGCAGGTACGACAGGTACGGCAGGTACAGGCAGGCGCCCAAGCACGGCTTAGATGTCTGACGCCCGCTCACGACGCACATGCCTACGTGGCCACTGCCGCATGCAGCGTCGCCAGCGGATCCAGGGATAGACACTGTTTTGTTCCTTCAGCGCGCAAGCACATACACACAGGCGCCCTCGGCATACACACAATCGCGCAACACACACGGACGCACACACGGGTGGCCCACCTCCTTGACCCAGTCAGGCGGCTCATCCGCGAGCAGCGCCGCCGAGCGCGAGCCCGCCAGCACCGCCCGCACCCGTGCCTCGCCACCGCGTAGCGCCTCTGCAGCAACACATCCACATAGGCACACGGACACGCACATGCAGCCGCAAGTCAGTGTACGCCATCATGCACGGACAAAAGAACCCCCCGCATCCTGATCAACCCGGCTGGCGGTTCGGGTGCTGTAAGACACTGGAATTAACAGGCCATTATGTGCACTAACAAGGTGTGTGTATGTGTATGTGTGTATGTGTGTGTATGTGTGTGTATGTGTATGTGTGTGTGTGTGTGTGTGTGTGTGTGTGTGTGTGTGTGTGTGTGTGTCCCGAGCCGTATGCCCCCTCCCTCCCCCCAAAGCACACGCACCCGATGCCTCGGTCCAGGTGCCCAGCCTCTGTATGGCCTGCAGGTGGCGGCGCGTGGTGGTGTCCCGCACCGACTGGTCCAGGCGCCAGCCATGGAAGCCACTGCTACTGCCACTGCTGCCACTGCTGCCACCACTGCTACTGCCGCCGCCTTTCTTCTTTGCTGCGCCCGACATGCCAGCTGCCGTGTCCACCATTGACTGCGTGGGTGAAGACAGAGCAAGCACGAGAATGAGAGGCATGCAAGCGCAAAAGTCGCCGAACAGCCGTGCAGAAACCCAGGCATGCGTGCACCCAACGGCGCCACGCATACTTTCTCAACCTGCACGGACCGTAGCACACGAGCACGCCTGAATAAACACACCCACCCGGAAGGTCTCGTGCGCCCGGGCCTCCAGCGCCACTATCAAGTGGTCCTTGTGAGCCTGTGACAGTGAGTGTGGGCAGCGTCGGGCGCAGCACGTGTAAGCCATAAGGCAAATGCCATGACGCATACGAAATAATTCTGCACCAACTGCTCATCTCACACACACACAGCCTCATGCACATGGACTTAGCCGTAGCCGTCCCATGGCCAGCCACAACAGGCCCGATCAGCATGGTGCCGACAAAACCCAAGCCCATCCTTCTCCCAACACGGCAGCTGCCATCTCACCTCCACCACCACGCCCTCCACGCCCTCGCCCGGCACGCCCGTGTCCGCGTCCACCGCCACCGCCTCCACGCCACCCGCGGCGCCCTTCCCGCCGCCTCCGCCTCCGCCGCCCTTGCCGCCCCTGCCGCCGCCGCCGCCCTCCTGCTCCGGCGTGTGACGCGTCACAATGACACTGGCGCCGGGCCGAAACTTGTGGTACGGCAACGACCCGCCGCCGCCACCGCCGCCTCCACCTCCACCTCCAGCGCCGCTGCCACTGCGTGGCGGCAGCCCAAATCGCCACAGCGTGCTGCGGTAGAGGCGGCCCGACTCCGCCGCCGCCAGCCCCACTAGCACGACGCCCTCGCGCTGCAGCCGCCGCAGGCTGCCGCCGGCGTACAGCGCCCGCAGCGCCGCCACCTCACTCTCCTGCTCCGCCTGTGAGCGGAAGCAAGGAAAGAGTAATGGATGGGCGGGAGGAAGGGTGCAGGTGTGTGCAGGGTAGCGGTGTGGTGTTGCCAGGGAGCCGGGTGCATGGAAGGACCAGGGTTTGCGACGTGCGCTGAGCAGTGGTGCAGTGTGGGAGAGCCCCGACATTCCCGGCGGATTCCCGGCCAGACAAGCCCACATACATGCACACACGCACACAAGCACACACGCACACGCATCCAGCAGGTATGCGAGGGAACTTCAGGTAACATCTGTAAACCGTCGCTTTGCTGCATCGCATTCACTGTCTTTGCACAGTGCTTTCCTTGTGCTTTTTAACACACACACATGCACACATACACACACACATACACCCGCTCTGGGCCTCACCTGAACCGCGGCCTCCAGACGCGCCTGCAGCTCCGGAATGGGCGCCGGCAGGTCTGCGCGTGTGTGTACGGGTGGTAATGCGGTGGTGGCGGCGGCACAGGTGAGTCAGCCGCGGGGTCGAGGGCACCCAGAAGCTCTACGCGCGAGCCGCAGCAGCCACAACACAACCCACGCACACGACCTACTCCCGCAGCCCCCCCCACGCCCCTCCGCCCGCTCCTCAACCCGCCCGCACACACCCGTCACGGACTCGTGCAGGTCCCGTGCTGACCGAGACGTCGCCCGCGCCACCATCTCCGCCGCCAGGGCCCCGAAGTCCACCGGCGGCGCCTTGGCAGGTGTGGACGCCGCCACAGCCGGCACCGCCGCCGCCACACCAGCCGCCCCAGCCGCCACGCCGCCGCTCGCTCCGGCGCCCAGGAAGGTGGTAAGCCAGCCCACACGCCGGACCGGCGCCTCCTTGTCCTTCTTCTGCTTCTTGCCTGCAGCAGCTCCGGTGCTGTTGTCTGCTCCATCCATGGACGAGGTTGCCGAAGCAGTTGGAGAATCGGCTGGGGAGGCGGCGGGCGATGCGGTCCCTGGAGTTTCTGCGGTTGGTGATGTCATTGATAGGGGCATTGCCGCCGGCTGCGGGGCCTGTGGCAATGGCCCACCAAGCCCAGGCGCCGTCATGAGCGGACTGGAACCGCGTGAGTTGACGATTGCAGTGGCGCCAGCGGCTGGGGCGGCAGGCGGCCGGGGGGCGGGTATGCCACTCGCCAGCATGGGCCCGCCACCAGCACCTGCAGCACCCGGTGGGCTGCCGTACTGCGGGTTGCCGTACCGGTTGGTGTTGCCGTACTGCGGATTGCCGTACGCCGGCCTGCCGCCGATGCGGGCGCCCAGCTGCAGCTCTGCCGGGTCGGCGAAGTCGGCACGTGCCGTGCGCGTGCTGCCCACAGTCACCGCCGCGCCGCCGCCGCCACCGCCTCCGTCCGCGCCCGCCCGTGTGCTTCCCACCATCACGCCAGGCGCTGAAGCTGAGCGGCCGCCGGGTTTGCCGCGGCCCTTGAGCTTGTTTAGGCCAGGCAGCAGGTCTGGAAGCTTGGGCCCGGTTGGCGGCTGTCGTACTCGCCGAGGTGCAGCAGGCGGCGGCGGCGCTGCCGCCGCTCCAGGCATGGGTGTCGATGGCGCGAGGTGCACCCCCCCAGCGGCCCCTCCCACTGCTGGCGCCGTCCCGGGCGGAGTGGAGGTAGGCCGGTGTGAGGGAGGCGGCATGCCCGGCGGCGGCGGCGGTGGCGGCGGACCGGTGGGCCCCCGCCCTGGCGCCGAGAACACGGCGTATGCTGGTGTTGGTGGCGGCGCGCCGGCACGGTACTGGGGGCCCGGCAGCGGATACGCCCCAGGCGGCGGAAACGCCCCAGGCGGCGGAAACACCCCTGGCGGCGGTGGCATCTGGCCAAGCGATGGCGGCGGCGGAACACCGCTAGGGTATACCGGCCACTGCCCCGGCCCTGCCACTGCCCCGGGAGGGCCCGCAGCAAGTCCCGGCCCAGGCATCACTCCAGGCGGTGCCGAGCCGGGGTGCGGTGGCAGGGGAGGCTGACCCGGGGCGCCTTGCGGGTAGTAAACGCCAGGCGGGGGCCCCGGCATCCCGCCTGCCTTGGGACCCCCACCTGGAGGGCCGGGGCCGTAAGGGCCTGGTGGCGGGTGGTAAGGGGGCGGCAAGCCCTGCGGCGGGTACAGCGGCGGGGACGGCGGAGGGCCATCCACTGCTGGCCGGTACCCAGCGGGTGGCCCCCCCGACTGCTGCTGCTGCTGCTGCTGCTGCTGCTGCTGCTGCTGCTGCTGCTGCTGCTGCTGCTGCGCCGGAGGCGGCGGCGGCGGCGGCTGTGGCGACAACGGCTGAGCAACGCGTGCTACAGCGGCCGGCGGCGGCGGCGGCTGGGCCGTTGCTGCCGTCAGCCCCGTTGGCGCAGCTGGCCCTGCTCCCCGGGCCGCCGCCTGCTTCGCCTGCATGGCCCGCCGCTGCTCCGCCAGCTGCTGCCTCATGTACTGATGGTACTCGGGTGAGCCCACTGGCGGCACGGCACCCGACGATGGAGGCGGCGGCGGTGGGCCCGCGGGCGCGGCAGACCCGCCGCCGGGATCATTGCTAGCCGCAGCCGCAGGCGCCGCCAGCACCGTCCTTCCGCGGTGGAGGGTGCTGCTGGGCGTTGAGGTGGAGCGGAAGGTGGCAGCGTGGAGGGTCCGGACCGTGGGGCATGGCGACAGCCGCAGCTGCGAGCGCCGCCCTCCCTGCGTGTGGCGTGAAGGAGGCTGATGGTGACGCAGTTGAGGGAGCGGCCCTGTGCTCCTGGCAGACCATGGCAACAAGGCCGCCCTGGCGCACCAAACCTGCTCTACAAATAACATGCATTCCTTGGAGTTTGCAAATGCGCACTCGGGAGTTGCATGTTCGGTGCCGCGTCCGGGCGCCGGCGTGGCGTGCCCGCCTCACCTCTGGCCACAAACCCACGCCGCCTGCCGCTGCCCGCCCACGGCAGCCCCTCGTCGTCGCCATTCCAATTATTGAGCGTACTTATAACATGTACATTATAGGCTTCACAGCATTAGCATAGCGTGTATGCGGCAGCGGGAAATGCCCAGGGAAACGCCTACTGCCGCTGTGCTTTGCGGCTCGGTCCAATCCCTGGCGCGGTCAAAATTATAAAAGCAAATTCAATGATTTCGCTGCGTCAAACAAATTACAGGTCTACAGCTGCCGTGTCCAAGAAGAACGATTTGAGTTCCCATGCAAAGTCGCTTCGTTTTCTCAGGCTCCGATTGCCAAGCCAGCCACGCCGTCGTTCATATTCCCAGACACCGAACTGCATACATCTACAACATCTTATTTTAGCTCCTGTTAAAGCGCGTAGACACTTGCTCCCGAGCTGTTGACCATGTCTGACGATCGCTACGCCGAGTACAAGGAGGCTTTCACGCTGTAAGTGCTGTCAATTTTGCATCCTGGGGAAAGTTGCCGGCTTGAGCCAAGTCGGTGTTTCGCGTGCAACTTCCTTTTCGCCTGAAGCATTAACGAGGCCGCACCCCCTGCATCTGCTCTCTTGTTGTGCAGGTTCGACTCCGATGGAGATGGTGAGGCCGTGAGCTGGGGCTTTGGTCAGGTCTTCGGGCCTTGGTTTGAAGGCGGGAAGTCAGCTGGATCGCCGACCTTGTGTGTGTCTTTGCTCGCGCAGGCTTCATTACCACCAAGGAGCTCGGGACAGTGCTGCGGGCACTGGGCAAGTCACCTACTGAGGCAGAAATTAAGGCGATTGTGAAGGATATTGACCCCGACAACCGTGGCGTGGTGGATTACAAGGAGTTTGAGAAGATCATGACCCGCGACATTCGCGAGTATGACAATGAGCAGGACCTGAAGGCGGCCTGGAAGGTGCGCGTGCGTGTTTGGGGCACGCCACGGGCAGAAGCTGGGGCAGCGCGGCCAGCCCACCCACAAGCCTACCGCCTGTTGATTGCCCATGCATCCAGCGTTACCGGAGCGATGGATGGCCGGCTATGAAGCTTCGCATGATGCAGCATTGCTTCGGCGCTGTCACAGGCTGTTGACGGGAACCAAGTCTTGCTCGCTCGCTCGCTCGTTCATTCACCGTCACCATCCCAAACTCGCAGGTGTTCGACAAGGCTGGCGCTGGATCCATCGCCACGTCGGAGCTGAAGCACGTACTGACCAGCGTGGGCGAGAAGCTGAGCCCCGAGGAGATTGCGGAGATGATTGCGGAGGCGGACCCTGACAAGTCGGGCAAGGTGCTGTACGACAACTTTATTAAGATGATGCTGGCTCGGTGATTATGCTGCCGCACTTATGGCGGGCGAGTGGGCGCTGAAGATGCTAGGGCAGGCTAGGAAGGCCTGCAAGAGGCATTGCTACTATACGCTACGTGTGGCATATGAGGGTACACGGCTTGCAGACGGCGACGGCAGCCCGCATTTCGCGGCGGCGGCGACACCAGAGCAGCAGCAGCAGTAGGGCAGTGCATGCGCGGGATGCAGTCAAGGCGATAGGGGACCTCGCGGGTTGCATGACAGCGCGGCCCCGAGTGTTGGCGCACGGTACATGGCCGACGCTGGGGCGTGGCAGCAAACCGTGGAACGTATGACATCTTCAGGATGACTGTGTAGGGCGCTAGTAGACAGCATAATGTGCGGCTGGAAGGCACAGCATCAAAACGGACTAGATGGAAGAAGGCCCGAGTCTAAAATGCAGGCTTTGTGGCGGGAATGCAGGATGTTGCGGTGGTCAGTGCTGGGCAATTAGGTGACCGTGCTTGGGGATGATCGTCATTGCGGACATAGGCAAATCAGGAAATAGAGGCGTGGGAAGGAGCGGCGCAGGGTGTACTGCGCAGCAGGCGCTGTCGTCCCGTACCCGCCGTGCGCCATCTCCCGCCGCTCGTTACCGTCACGAGGAATATACGGTATTGCTCTCGCACGTGCGTCTGTACCTAGCAGAATCTGCCAGCACGGCTACGTACGGCACGGCTAGATTGCATTGGTTACAAGAGGGACCTGCTGACGCAGTTCACGAGCCAGTGACGTGGAGAACGAACACCCTGCTCTGGCTAGCAGAGCCGTTCTAAGCCCTCCAGGCGGGGTCGCTGAGCCTTGATGCATCCGCGTGTTGCGTGTATGGTGATCGATTCTCAGTTAAAGCTGGGCGCCAATTGATCATACGGTACAACGACGACAAGGGTCTGGCACCGCTGAGACAGGCTGAGAGGTCCGGCACTTGGTCCGGCAGTGCGTCAGCGCGTGTCAGCGTGCCAACGACTCAACGGCCGCACGAGGTGATCAAATGGCTCATATGGCTGTCGGTTTCGTGTAGTTGAAACCGTGCATAGCTATCGGCCTAAGCCGTCAATTGGTTTGGGGCACGAACGGCCCACCTCGGCCCACCGCATCACAGGCACTGCACCCAATGCATTGGTTACACGAGGGACCTGCGGGAGCAGCTCACGAGTCACGAGCCAGCGAACCTGAGCGAACACGCACGAGTAGCACAGGTTCCCCAGCACTTCGCCACGCTGCCCCTTACCCTGTTCCACCGCATGCAGCAGGGGGGCACAGGGTTGGGGCAGCGCCTTTCCCTGAATCCCCACCCTAGCCAGGGGTCGCCCCACTACGAACGGGCCCGCGAGAACGATGCATAACAATGCGAAACCGAGAAAGCAAGCGAGCACAACACGTAACGCTAGGGCGAGCATCCTCAGTGGTTCACAGGGGGCAAAACCTTTGTGGCATGTTTGTTACGGTTATAAGCCGCTTCAATGATAATAGCGAAGGAAACTGTGTATGTGTGACGCGGACACAACTTAGTCAACGCCGGGCAATGCCGGACATGCGCAACTTCCCGCGCCAAAAGGCCATCTGGCTTCGCACCAACGCGCGTCGCCAAGCCTTGAGCAAGCATGATACTGATTACCTGCATCTAATTCTTGCATACAATTACAAGACTAACACGCCAGTTTACAAAACTACTTGACTTTCTGCAGCCAGTAGCACTTCTATTCGGTCTCTTTCGCAGATATGTTCTCAGCTTAGGCGTGCATCCGTGTATCAAGCGCTTAAAAGCACAGGCGGGCGCGGGCGGTGGCGGTGGGCGCGAGGGCAGAAACACAGCTGTTTCTTTGCTGCTGACGCCTTTGCAAGGGCCAAGGTAGGTTAAGCTTGACTTGAAAATTCAACTTATTAGGTTTAAGCTTAGCTTATGGAAATCCGGGCGCGGCGGGCGACAAGCGAAGGCACAAACCGGCTGAGTGGCAACGCGCTCCATAGTCACGCTAGTGTCCAGCAATAGTGTAAATGGGATATAGTATCAGTGTATATGGGCATGTTAGCTTGTTACATGCCCTAGTCAAGCTGGCAAAGCTGAGGCATAGCGCCCGTGGTCCATTTCAGCTGCTGATTGCCTGAAAACATCGGACACAGTATGCCGCCAACCCGGCTCACACACTGTCCGCGTCTACCCTCACTCGTGGCCTTCTCGACACACTAGATGGCGGCAACGCGACCTCTCTTCTTCCGTTCCATCGGTAACAGGCGTTTTCACTGAAAGCGGCGAAGCCCCCTGGAAATTGGCTGTTCCACCTGCGGCGATCCAGCCACGCACGGACGGGGCAATCACTTGCGCGCTGCCTCGCCTCAGTCGTTGGGCACCGCAGGACGACAGCCTTGTTACCCTGCTGTCAAGCAATCAGCCAGCATCGGAATGGCCAGGCATCGCGAACGCGCGCGTGTCTCGCTGTAACTCTGCGTGGCAGTTCGCGCCAACCGCCCGGACACAGCTCGGCCATCATCATGGACAGCGGCTGCGGGCCACGCCCCGCTGTCGTTTGCAGCGCAGCAGCCACGTTAATTCAGGCGAGTGCTGCAGGCGGTCCTATAGTCTGGAGATGCGCCGGCTGCGGAAAGCCGGGGAGAGCACCCCAGGCGTCGTGTTCGGCTCTAGCCGCCGCACAGGCGAGCAACTGCTGCTGCGGCGCCAGCACAAGCGGAGGGCATAGAGCGGCCGCGTGGGCACGCGGCGGCGTCACGAGCCCCTGCTCGCAAACGGCGGCAGGTGCAAGCAATAGCAGCTGCTGCATCTGGGGTTATGCGGATGTGCCACGGCGTACCTGCAGCCAGGCAGCGCCTTTGTCGGAGGCCAGTTGCCACGGCAGCAGCAGCACCAGCAGCAGCACCAGCGAGGACGACGCCACTCAGCGGCCGAGCAGCTGCGAGGCATGCTGCAGCTGCGGTAGCAGGATCAGGGAAGCTGCACACGATGCAGCGTACAGCACCCGCCTCGGCAAACAGAACATCGGGGGCTGCCGGGACCAGCGCTCGCAGTGGCGTCACAGCACAGCACAGCCGACCGCCCCGGCTGTGGCCGGCGCATCAGCGGCGAAAGCACCAGGGAAACACGAGTCGGTGGGTACAGCCGCCGCGTGGAGCGCAGCAGTGCGACGGCCCTGCCGGGCGGCGCTGCTTGTGCTGTTGGCGTGGCTCACGTTCACGGCATCCCCCGCTGCAGCTGCGGCAACGGAAGCTGCCGCCGGCATCGGCACCGGGGGCGCTGGAATGGTGGCTGTTGCGGAGGGGCCCCGCTGGGTGCCGCACCGGCTGGACGGCGGCGCCACGTACACAACTCTGGATGCGACAGCCAAGTACGAGAGGCAAGAGGCGGTGGTCTCATCGCGACAGATGCTGCAGGCAGCGCCCGTGTACCCGCCGCCGGTGCTGCCCACAGCAGCACCGCCGATGGCGCCGCCGCCGGGGCCACCATCGCCGATGCCAGTGCTCCCTGGCATCCCGCCGCCGGAGAGCCCCGAGCCTGTTGTGCCGCTGCCGAGCCCCCAGCCGTCGCCGGTGCAGCCGGCGCCATTGCCATCGCCAGACGGCCTAGGCACTGCGGACGCGCCGCCGCCGCCGCCGGCCAGCCCGGTCGTCAGCCCCAGCCCACCTGACGCACCTGATGTTGCGTCTCTGCCCGCGCCCCGGAACTGCCGGCGCAACTGCCCGCCGCCGGAGGCGCCCGAGCCGCGCCGGCCACGCCGCCCAAAGCAGCCGCCGCCCGCGCCGCCACCGGATTTGCCAACGGCAACACGGCCACCGGCGCTGCCGGCGATGCCGCCGAGTCCGCCGTCGGACACAAACGGTGAGGGTAACCCTGGCTTGCCAAATTTCCCTGACCCCAGCCCACCTGTGCCCGAATTGGCACAGCCGCTGTCCCCCGAGCTTGTTGCTCCCCCGCCCTTGTCATTGCCACCCGCGCCACAACCGCCCCAAAGTCCATCATCACCCGTGCCAACTGCACCCACACCTCCGTCCCCGGAGCCGCCATTGCCTCCGTCACCCTTTCTCCTAGCTCCCCAACAACCAACCCCGCCGGCGTCCCCAGCTCCGCCCCAGCCACCCTCGTCACCCTGGCCACCGCCACCTTTCTTGCCACCATCTCCACTGCTTCTACCATCACCCGCCCCGACGTCCCCCGAGCATCCTTCGCCAGCGCCACTCTCGCCTCCACTCCTCCCACCATCCCCTGAGATTTTAAATCCAAGCCCGGCCCCACTGACACCGCCGGCCAGTCCGCCGCCGTCATTGCCGGTGCCACTGCCGCTATTTAACCCGGCGCCGTCCAGCCCGGCGGCGCCACCGCTTGAGCCGTCCGCCTCGCCACCGCCTCCGAGGCGGCCGCGCCGCCCAAAGCCTTCGTCGCCGGCTCCTCCCAGCCCAGAGCCCAGCGTGCCGCCGCCTAGCCTGCCGCCACCGCCACCACCTAGCCCTGCGCCTGGGACGCCTTCTCAAAGTCCCATGCCTCTCAGCCCGGCGCCTGCAGCCCCAGTGCCGCCCAGCCCGGCGCCACCCAGCCCCGAGCCACCCAGCCCTGTGCCGCCCAGTCCAGAGCCCGGAACTCCGTTGGTGAGTCCCCTGCCTCCCAGCCCGGCACCACCCAGCCCAGGGCCAGTAGCCCCTGTGCCGCCCAGCCCAGCGCCGCCCAGCCCTGCTCCGCCGAGTCCCACGCCCGGCGCGCCGCCGCTCAACCCTCCACCACCCAGCCCGGCGCCTACATTCCCAGCTCCGAGCCCGGCGCCGCCCAGCCCAGTGCCACGCGCCCCCCTGCCCAGCCCCGCTCCGCCCAGCCCGACCCCTGGGACCCCTCCTCCAACCCCAACGCCACCAAGCCCGGCCCCGCCCAGCCCGGTGCCTGTCGCCCCGGCGCCGAGTCCCGCCCCGCCACATGCACCACCGCCCAGCCCTTCGCCGCCAAGCCCGGCGCCCGCTGCACCTCCTAACCCAGAGCCACCCAGCCCGGCGCCCTCGCCAGCCCCTCCTTTACTCGCACCGCCGAGCCCTCCGCCCAGCCCGGAGCCTCCCGGCCCGCCTCCTTCGCCGGCCCCGCCCCACCCGGCTCCGCCCAGCCCGGAGCCGCCGAGCCCGGCGCCTCCCAGCCCGCCTCCTTCGCCGGCCTTGCCGGCGCCGTCTCCGCCCAGCCCGGAGCCGCCCACGCCAAGTCCTCCAATTCCAGGTCCGAATGCACCGCAGCCGCCCTCACCAGTCCCACCTCAACCATTCCCACCACCCCCCGCCCCATCACCATCACCTGCCCCACTTGCACCCGCACCACCATCACCGGCGCCGCCATCACCGGCACCCCAGCCGCCCGCACCGCCCTTGCCCAGCCCTCCGGTGCCACCCAGCCCTCCACCCCCTTCCCCAGCTCCACCCTACCCGCCCGCACCACCTTCACCCCTGCCACCGCTGCCGCCGTCCCCCATCCCCCCTGCCCCCGCGCCGCCATCACCGGCGCCGCTGCCACCTTCGCCTCCCTCGCCCACACCACCTGCGCCGCCTGTCCCTACACCTCCCAACCCGCCTGTCCCGCCCTCGCCCATTTGGCCACCACCGCCTTCGCCCGCACCCTCGCCGCAACCGCCTTCTCCCAATCCTCCATCTCCGCCACCACCGTATCCACCAGCACCGCCTTCACCGATACCGCCTGCACCACCCGCACCTGTCCCACCGTCACCTGCCCCGCCCTCGCCTGCCCCGCCGTCACCTGCACCGCACTCGCCTGCCCCGTCCCCGCAACCGCCATCCCCCAAGCCACCGGCACCTCCGCCTCCCTATCCACCAGCCCCGCCGTCGCCCGGGCCCCCAGCCCCGCCATCGCCCACCCCTCCATCACCAGCGCCATCCCCGCTCCCGCCATCCCCCAATCCTCCTGCACCACCACCACCATATCCGCCGGGTCCGCCTTCGCCTGTGCCTCCTGTCCCACCCTCCCCTGGTCCGCCTTCTCCGGAACCTTCTCCCCATCCGCCCTCCCCGAATCCTCCTGCACCACCACCACCATATCCGCCGGGTCCGCCTTCACCTGTACCTCCCGTCCCGCCCTCCCCTGGCCCGCCCTCGCCGGCACCTTCTCCCAATCCGCCCTCCCCGAATCCTCCTGCACCACCACCACCATATCCGCCGGGTCCGCCTTCACCTGTACCTCCCGTCCCGCCCTCCCCTGGCCCGCCCTCGCCGGCACCTTCTCCCAATCCGCCGGCTCCCAAGCCTCCGGCGCCGGCTCCCCCGTACCCACCATCACCGCCATCACCCGCACCGCCGGCGCCACCGCCGCCGCACCCGCCCGCACCGCAGCCCCCTGCGTACCCTCCCTCCCCTGCACCCCCAGTCCCTTCCCGCCCCGCCCTCA